>NC_061069.1:12480916-12645916 GCF_021917145.1 Hypomesus transpacificus
AACGGCGTGAGCCGGCCCGCCATCAAGCCGGCCCTGCCGCCCTCTCAGCCCCCGTCCTCTGGCCCCGCCCCTCCCGCGGCCCGTGGGCTCCTGAGGGACAAGACGGAGGGCAAACCCCTCCAGGAGCAGCTGCCCCTCAACCAGATCAAGTCTGAACCGGCCGACTACGAGCTGAAGCCCACCGCGGCCCCTCACGCCGTCGCCGCGGGCGCTAACGGGGTGGTGCCGGCAGGGGCGGGGCTGGGCGTGGCGCCGGCCGTGGCCCCAGGGGTGGTCCAGGCGGTGGTGGTGCCCACCATGGGTCTGATGTCGCCCATCAGCATCAACCTGAGCGACCTGCAGAACGTGCTGAAGGTGGCCATGGATGGGAACGTGCTGCGGCAGGTGCTGGGCACTGCCAACGGCGTGGTGGCGCAGGGGAAGCAGGGAGTTGTAGTCCAGCAGAGCCAGCAGCAGCAGGTCATCTCCACCATCAGCCTGCCTGCCTTCGTGGACCAGGACGGAAACACCAAGATCATCATCAACTACAGCCTCAACCCCGGCCCAGCCCCAACGCTGCCCCAGCCTCTGAAGAAGAAGGAGGCGCAACCCCCGCCTCCGGAGGCCCCGGCCTCCAAGGTGGAGAAACTGCCTCACGACTTCAGAATCGTCAAGACCGAGCCCGACTCTGAGTCAGATAAGGAGGCCGGAACGAAAGCGGAAGAGAAGGAGGCAGCGGCCAAGACTTCCGAAGAGAAGAAGAAGACCGCCACTTCCTGTTTACTATGTGACGACTGCCCTACCGGTCTGGACTCGCTGCAAGCACTCCACTCCAAGCCGGCCAATGGGAGTTCAGACGTCCTTCCGGACCCTTCCATCGCCTCTCTCCTGGAGGAGGGGGGCCTGGCCCCAGGGAAACCCCCCCTGAAGGACCTCCTGTCGCTCCTCAAAGCATACTTCGCCTCCAACGCCGACCCCTCGGAGGAAGAGCTCGCCAAGATCGCCGCCTCGGTCAACCTCCCGGTGGACGTGGTGAGGAAGTGGTTCCAGAAGATGAAGAGCGGGGCCATCACCATGGGAACGCCCGCCGCCCCGACCTCCGACGGTTCCCGAGCCGCCGACCTCGGCGTCGCCGCCGCCGAACCCGGCGGAGACGGCTCCGAGACGCCCGCCCAGGACTCGCCCTCCGATCGCGGCCCCGCCTCCCCCTCAGGCTCCGCCTCCGATCCCGCCCCCTCACCACTAAACCTGTCCTCCGGCGGGCTAGTCATCGTGAAGACGGAGGACGACTCGGAGGGCGACGAGGCCCAAGCCGAGCCTCTGGACCTCTCCCTCCCCAAGAGCATGGGCGGGGGGGCGCCAGATCCTCGGAAAACCCCCCCTAAGCCCCAGGAGCAGCCCCTCAACCTCACCTGCCTGAGGAAGGAGCAGGGAGGGGGCGGAGGCACCATCTATGTCACGTCACAGTCCTCCGCCGCCACCGCCAGCCCAGTCAACCTGGTGGCCACCCAGCTCCCCACCTTGGTTGCCATCACCAGCCAGGGAGGCACTGTGCCATGCCTGCGCGCCATCACCACCACCACCAAGCGTGCCATCCTCATCCCCCAGCTCACCTACACCTACACCACTGCTGCCGGCGGCAACGCCGGGGCCAAGACTGTTATCCTCAACGGTTGCCAGGTTTGTGACTTTTCAGTTTTTTGGGGTCTTTTATTGGGTTGTTTCTAAATGACATACTGTACCTTTGGGTAAAGTAAAGTTGGACGATTTGTGACGAAGTTGTGGAAGGAGGTACAGATATATCGCTTGTCACTGGATACAGTTCAGTGGTAGAGCAGTTCGAGAAGTTGCAGGTTTCATATACCTGTAAAAGCGGATTTATTAATGCGACTGCAAGTTCATATTTTATTCCCATTGGGGTACATAAATAAACCAGCGTGTTGAAGTTAAAACAGCATTTTGAAAGGAACTTTGTAAGTGCTCAGTGTTCCTACACAGCAGACACAGGGCACCGTCAGACACAGCTCTCTGGGGAGGGGGAGGGGGGTCTTCATGGGTCATAGAATGTCCAACATTCCCACGTTCTCTTTTCCACACTGACACACACTCCCTCATATACACACACACGCTCGGTTACTGTATCTGCCATACATTCTGTGAGAGCACTGAGGAATGCAGAGTGGCTAGCCTCCTGCAGGGAGGCCAGGCAGGAGGAGAGGGAGGGGGGAGAGAGGGGGAGTGGGGAGAGAGGAGGAGGGGGGAGAGGTGAGGGGAGAAAGGGGGAGGGGGGAGAGAGGAGGAGAGGGGGAGAGGTGAGGGGAGAGAGGGGGAGGGGGGTAGAGAGGAGGAGGGGGGAGAGGTGAGGGGAGAAAGGGGGAGGGGGGAGAGAGGAGGAGAGGGGGAGTGGGGAGAGGTGAGGGGAGAGAGGGGGGAGAGAGGGGGAGGGGGGAGAGGGGGGAGTGGGGATAGGTGAGGGGAGAGAGGGGGAGGGGGGAGAGAGGAGGAGAGGGGGAGTGGGGAGAGGTGAGGGGAGAGAGGGGGAGGGGGGAGAGGAGAGGTGAGGGGGGTGAGGGGAGGGGGGAGAGGGGAGGGGAGAGAGGTGGGAGGGGAGAGAGGGGGAGAGGGGAAAGGGGGGGCTCTGGTCCTGGGCTGACGGATTTGCCTGGCTCCCCTATATATATACTTAAGTAAAAAGTAGTACTCCCATCTCTGCAACAGTGTAAACAGTGTAAACAGTGTAATATCATAATAAAAGTGTAATAACAACATAATGACAGCGTAATAACAGTATAATAACAACATAACCGTGTAATTACAACATAATAACAGTGTCATAACAGTATAACAACAGTGTAATATCTCACATCATATTAATACGTTAACACAAAAAGACACTTTATATAGACAGCGCATTCGCCAGGAATCCTTTTTGACACTTGGTTTGCTCTGACATATCTCCCTCTGGGTCAGAATACTATATAGACCTGGTGAAGTTACCTCACGCTGCGTGGGTCAGGGTTGTGTGAGTCTGTGAATGTGAGTGTTAACGTGTGTATGAATGTGTGTGTAAGTGTGAGTGTGTGTGTGTATGAATGTGTGTGTTAGTGTGAGCATGTGTGTGTATATGTGCATGACTACAGTCTAGAGTTGTATTCTCTTACCCTCCCAGGGGACAGCTACTGTGACAGACTAAAAGTTAGGGAGTCAGGTGGTTGAGCGGTAGGGAATCGGTTTAGTAATCTGAAGGTCGCCAGTTCGATTCCCGGCCGTGCCAAATGACGTTGTGTCGTTGTGACCGTATGTACACTGGCCATAATTAAAGTGAATGGGATCACTACTTATTAATATTTATGAGGTATTTACAGCCTATGGCCCATAAGTGAACTTTCATTTCATTTTCACTGTAAGGCAGTGCTTATACCAAACAGCAAGCTGCCAGTTCAATTCTATATGTTTAGTTTCAACGTGATGCAGTCTGACTATTTTAAAGGGGCAATTGACTGGGTTTTTGGGGTATTTCACACTGTTCCTTAAGGTCTCCGAATAGGGTATGTAACATTGGTTGGGTTGAAAATGGCCCGGGTGCTGTTCTATGCCCTCTGACAGATCCTCTGAAATGTTCCCGGGAAAAAACACTAGCTTTTCTCCTTTTATGGTATGCTCATTAATATTTAGATAAGCTGCGCGCTGATTGGTTGGTTATCAACGAGTGAAGCTGGGAGCAAAAACGCAACACGGCCAACAGCAGCACTCGCTGAAACACCGAAGTTGGAGACTTGAAATAAAAACGCGCAAATAAATCTATTGTGTCTACACAACACTGTTTTCAACAGATTGACTATATATCATTTGAAATGATAACATTACTTGTTTCCACTGTTGTTGAAGCAAACTGGATTGACTTAGGTGGGTAGAACGTTAGGCTACAGTTTAGCAACCAAACCATATCGTGATTCTACTCGGCTTCAGTTAGCTAGCTAGGCTAGCTGTAGATATCTTGCTGTAAAATAACATGACAAAGATCTGGACAAACATGCATGGTGAATTGTAGATTTTCATTACACAGGTTATTTATTTGAATGAAACACAGTCAGGAACATGAATCAACGTTAGCCCCATTGCGAATAAACTAGGCTAAATTATCACACATTCTACCTATGCTCTAGCGTTAGCAAGCTTAACTTGTTTACATGCCTACAGTCTAGGTGTTACTAGTAACAGTTACTAGCAATGCTAACGTATCCTGTATCTAGAACCTGCCTTTCTCCAGTTCTTTTAAATAGATTATCTAGACAGGCGTTAGCAATAAGCCAGACTGCTGTTCGTTTTCTGGCTATTTTTCGGAAGCTTCCCTTCTAATGCCGACTACAGCTAGTCTAGCTAGAGTCATTTGATGTGTGTAGAAATGTATTTAGCATTCTACCTGGTATGCTATATACAGGAAACGTTAGCATTGCTAATAACTGTTAGCACAACATCATACTGTCCTTATAGCTTGCGGTTGCAATGAGCATACGGTCGGAACAGCACCTCTTTCCAGGTTTAGCTTCCTAGCAAATCCTGCTTGAAATTGTCCAAGGTTGTCAAAACTGTCTTGGGTGAAATGTTCAGAGCAAATGAATGATTGAGTGTCGAACTTCGCCGGGATCTTCTCATAGACAACAGCAGCCATGCCTGTTGAATGTTTGGCTCCTTGGGAAGACTATGAGTGTTAGCCTTCCCTGTACAGCCTGGAACACAGCATTTACGACCGTGGTCCATTTTCAATATCCTTATTATAATTCAAAACGTTCTTCTTTGTAATTCCTTATAAGTAGCCTACACAGAGCAGCGCGCAGCCAAACTAGTATCAGAGATAGACGCTATCTCGGGCTGGTCTGGATGTAAATTCTTGGGCGTGACAAAGATACGGACCAGAGCCAATAAGAGGGCGATCACCGGTCCTACGTAGGACCGGTAGCTTTGTTGAAAAGCTAGAGTTTTACAGCCACATTTTTTCTTTTTGAGATTTGAATAGGAAAGAGGTGTCAATGGACTTTGATATTCACGGTATGTTCAGTTTACCCATCGAACTGTCGTTATTCAACTATGACAAGGTAAAATCGGTTTTGCAGTCAATTGCCCCTTTAATAAAATATATATATCTAAATAAAAGATCAAGAAAAATACATTAATAAACATGAAATTAATCTCTGGTGCGTGTGTGTGTGTGCGTGTGTGTGTGCATGTGTGTGTGTGCGTGCATGTGTGTGTGTGTGTGTGCAGACAGAGAAGAAGCAGGACAGCGGCTCAGAGGGCGGGGCGGCGGCGGTGACGCAGGAGGAGCAGACAGACTCCGACTCTCCCCCCCCCCAGAGGAAGCTCAGGCGTCTGGAGAGCGGCATGTACTTCTGTGACCTGTGTGACAAGATCTTCCAGAAGAGCAGCTCGCTGCTGAGGCACAAATACGAGCACACAGGTACTGCAGGCCGACCAGGAGAAGGGCCCACTTAGAAGATGGCCGACGTGTCGAGCATTGTTGGGTTGTTTTTGTTTAGGTTAGGTTTGGTAGGGTCCTAAATGCATTCATGACACATGAGGACTTTGTAGAAGTTAATACAAAAAAACGGCTATACAACACCAACGTTTTCAACTAAAATATGAATCTCACTTGAAGCCAAATACTGACCCTCCCACTCTCCCCTCCCCCCCTCTCTCATTGCAGGAATGCGTCCTCATGAGTGTGGCATCTGCAGGAAGGCCTTCAAACACAAGCACCACCTGATAGAACACACCCGTCTCCACTCTGGGGAGAAACCCTACCAGTGCGACAAGTGTGGCAAACGCTTCTCCCACTCTGGCTCGTATTCCCAACACATGAACCACCGCTACTCCTACTGCAAGAAGGACGGGCCCGGGGGCCGAACCGGGGGACCAGGGGGCCGGGACGACCTCCAGGCCGGGGGGCAGGGGGGCGCTGAAAGTCCCCTCCCCCCGGGGGAGCAGTCAGACAGCAGGGCCACCTCCCCACCCTCCCAGCTGGACTCTGACGAGAGGGAGAGCGAGGAGGAGGAGGAGGAGGAGGAGGAGGAAGAAGAGGATGAGGGGATGGAGGCCGTGAGTGTGGATGACGTCAGGGTGGTGCAGGTGGGGGACGACGGGGAGTGTGAGATCTACGAGGGGGAGTTTGAGGACGAGGCAGTCGGGAGAGAGGTGGAGGGAGAGGAGAGGGTGGAGGGAGAGGAGAGGGTGGAGGGAGAGGAAGGTGAGGGGGGAGAAGAAGAGGAGGAGAGGAGAGATGAAGAGGAGGAGGGGGGTGAGAGGACAGGTGAGGATGATGAGGAGGGAGAAGCGGAGGAGGAGGGGAGAGATGATGTGGTGTTTGAAGACGAGGTGGTGGAGGTCCAGCTGGGTGACGAGGAGGACGACGAGGAGGAAGCCATGGAAACCGAAGACGCTGTGGCAACAGATGAAGGGGTCACGGAAGAGAAGGATACCATAGCAACAGAGGACGCTGTGGCAACAGATGAGGGGGTCACGGAAGAGAAGGAAACCATAGCAACAGAGGACGCTGTGGCAACAGATGAGGGGGTCACGGAAGAGAAGGAAACCATAGCAACAGAGGACGCTGTGGCAACAGATGAGGGGGTCACGGGAGAGAAGGAAACCATAGCAACAGACGACGCTGTGGCAACAGATGAGGGGGTCACGGAAGAGAAGGAAACCATAGCAACCGAGGACGCTGTGGCAACAGATGAGGGGGTCACGGAAGAGAAGGAAACCATAGCAACAGACGACGCTGTGGCAACAGATGAGGGGGTCACGGAAGAGAAGGAAACCATAGCAACCAAGGACGCTATGGCTACAGAGGAGGAGCTCACAGAAGAGAAGGAAACCATAGCAACAGAGGACGCTATGGCAACAGACGAGGGGGTCACGGAAGAGAAGGAAACCATAGCATTTGAGGACGCTATGGCAACAGATGAGGGTGCACCATTAGGTCAAGAGTCTGAGAGGAAAGAAGAAGAGGAGGGGGAAGAGAAGGAAACTGTAACAACCGAGGATGCTATGGAAACCGACGACAAAGAAGACCGCGTGGACGACAGCGCGAAGGAGGGATTGGAGATCCCTCCCATGACCTCAGAGAAAGTCAAAATGAGCTCTGAATGAAGGAAGAGGACAGTTCGTTTGAAGTACATGAAGTACAGTTTGAAGTATTGTTACAAAACGGAAGTCCGTAGTGTCGAAATAAGACAAGACATACACCTCGTGTCAAAAAGAAAAATAGCAGCCTTGCTCGCTGAGTGTCGGTCCACTACTGTGTACAACCCAGGTGTGCCTGAACTAGAAAAAAATACATGTTTTTTTTTTTCTTGTGTAAAGAATATCAGTGTTAGAAAACTGTTTATATCGAAGATTTCAAAAGGAAGATGAAGAAAAAAACAATGCGTTTTAAAAAGAGAAATCCCTGGTCATTTTTCTTTTCTTCAGTCAGTGTTACTAATTTTGTCGCTCCATGTTTTAACTGTTTAACCTGTACAGATGAGATTTCTATACCTTTCTATTGCCAATGAAGTTTGCTAAATCAGTATTTTATTGAGTTTTACGAACAAAACCACCCTCTGCACTACAGTATTCCTGGTTTACCTACGGATACAACAAGCCCTCTGTGTCACCTGCCCTTTCAGTATTATGGTGTTCACCTTAGCTACGTTATCTTATGTTAGCATGTGCTAGCCTAGCATTTGTTTTCTTATCCTGTCGGTTTTCTTTGTCAGCCTTAAAGAAGACAAATTAAGTATTTTCGTGGGGACGGAGGAGGGCAGGGGGTGTGTGGCTTCAGATGCCATAACCAAACTTGTCCTTTCAGGTAAAAAGATGTTGGGGACACAACCTCTTAAGCCAGCCAGCATTCTAACCGACGCTTTCTCCTCGAGTCCCCGTAGCCACTGTTACCATAGACACTCCTTAGTGTAGATAGGAGAAGATTCGATAGGATGGCTGTAGAAAAGAAAGAGTTTTAATCATTAGCGTACCGTACACATGAAGTCTATGGCAGGGAATGTTCCGAATCCACTTCAGTTGTAAATCCATTACAGAAATGTGATCGTTTTTAATTTTTTTAAAACCACAGAAATGTTTTGGCGTAGGATGGATGATGTATTGAATTTGACTAGTGAATCGAGTCGTGTTCATCCCTGGTGTTTATTGGACAGCGTGCTTTTTCATTTGATCAACTTTGTTCTTGATCAAGGATCAGTGTTTTGGAACGATAGCAGGAGAAATGGATGGGACTGAGAGAACCCTTCTTAACCATCGAAGAACCTTGTTCGAAAAAATTGTTACCCCTTTTTAGCTCTTTAAGGATCTTTTCAGAGGTTTAATTGGGTCCTTCTGACAAAAACATCCTTACGGAGCCTTACAGACCCGTGCACGGTTCCTTAAGGTTTTCCTTTGTTGGGTCTGTGTAGAACCCTGTGTTTGGGGTAGTACCTCATGCCCCCTCCTGCCCCCCCTACCTCCCCACCCCACCTCGAAGCCTCCAGCCTTATGCAACGACCTGTGAGCTGTAAGTGCCATTGACGTGTTTTTCTTTCCAATTCACCGTTGTAGCCAGTCCTTTCCTCTGTGCAAGGTCCCGTATTGACTGATGTTTGTTTACTTGCCCCGTTCCTCTCCACCCTGAGAACAGGCAAACGGGGAACAAAGTGTCAGATGCGTTCAGTGTGTGGTGGTTCTAAGACAAACTTGGATTGAAGAGTTGCTTTTCCTGCGTTGGAATAGTCAGCAGTTGGTTGTTTGAGTGCACTTGTGGTGATGATAAAGGTGACAAGCTAACCCGCACTTCAGGAAACAAACGTTTGTGAATTTGGTGGCAATTTTATGAAGTATTTCAGTTGATTTTACCTAACAGTGTTACAGGATAGTTTTATCAGTTTGGTAAGTTGTTTTTTTATGTGTGTCCTGTGTATGTTTTCAGCAATGGCAGTATTAGAATTCCTTTTCATTGATAAAGCGTATCTGTTTAGTTTTTAGAGGACTTTTTTATATTTATGTGTCTTATTTTTATATTTTTCTTTATGGTTATTTATTACACATTGTAGTGTACAATACTGTAGTTTGAATTGATACAATAATATATTTTAGTATGAAAACTGATTTGAAGAAAACTAATCCAGAACAAGATCGTGAAGCTCTGGGACATGTTTTTGTTTTGTTTTTTTAAACATAAAAGTATTATGTAAAGCATAAGTTCTGTTGAAGCAAAGAAAAGAAAAAAAAGACAACCGAAAAGAACCCGAAAGTGCTCGTGTTGCATCCCTCATAAGGTTTGTCAGGCCTGTCCTCACATAGTTATGAAGCTACTGAAAATGTGATTTAAAAGCATGAATCCTTGCTGTTGTGATGAAGGATCGACCTTGTTATAAAGATGCGACCTCGACCCCCCCCCCCCCCCCTCACCCATTTCAAAGCAAATTTAGATCGTCATGCCCTTTTTCTGTTATGTGCCAACTTGTTATATTGTACTGTTATGTCAAATGTTAAATTTTTTACATCCCTGTTAGCCCCACTGTTGTTTTTTTGTACTATTTTTATTTCTGTTTTGCTCCATTTTTTATGACTCCCCACCATAATAAAGTACATGAAAAGAGAGAGATGGTGTATAGTTTTCTGTTTAACATCGGACATAGTAACACAACATCAACAGGCCTTGATTCATGAGATAAAAATGGTCTTGAAGGTGTGAAAATAGCGGTTGTAATTGGAAACTCGTTTTTGCTCTTCTTCTTTGGTGTTACTTACATGAAAGCACATTCTTTACAAGACTCGTTCTAGTCATCTGAGGGTCACTTCTGCCCCCTGCTGTTAGAATAAATACACTGCAGTCTATACATTAACAATGTCATTAGGGCAATTACACTGTCTTGTAGAAAGTAACTTCGCAGTGACCCTATGTGGCTCAGTGTGTAAGCATGTGTACCATCGAGTCTACTGCCAAACACAGTACCCCTGGCTCAAATCTCACTCAAACCACTTGATAATTCATTTAACTGATGTTAAGTAATATGTGTTATTTTAATCGAATCGTGACCCCAAGAATCGATTCAAAAGGTACCAAAAGATTCCCACCCATATTGCACATCATATCAAATGTCTTTGAATATATTAGCAACAGTTGGGCAGAGAAGCTAACTTCAGAGAGAGTGTGTGTGTGTGTGTGTGTCTGCAGAGAGAGAGAGAGAGAGAGAGAGAGACAGATGGACGGCCCACAGATCTGACAGGTTCTCAACATAGAGCCTTTATTTCCATCAGACAAAGTCATGACGAACAGCAGTTAGTTTGGATTCAAAACATTTGAAATGTGAAACTTACCCCTGTACAGGTAGACCCACCCAAACGACACATTCCATACTTCTCATACACAATCATTGTATATGTTATATAGATTCTTAATACATTAGTGATTGTTCCCATGTTTCGAACACTCATGAAGGCAGACAGGACCAAACACAAACCCTCAGACAACCACATGACTCACCTCCAGTCTGACAAGCCCAGGCATAAACTCCATATTTATCCATAAAAAGGGTTTTAGTTTTTTTTCTTTCTCTCACAAAAACTTGCTTATATTGACACATTTTAATATTTACAATTCCCCCACACAGCCAAGGATATACAGTACACAGCCAGTTTCTCAAGTTGATATTCGACTGAAATCGAGAGATGATTTACTGCCTCTAAAAAGGTGTCAAGCTGGAATCTGAATTGGAGAGGAAGGGGGAGTGTTAGAGAGAGAGAGGAACAGAGAGAGAGAGAGAGACAGAGAGATTGAGTTTATAGAGAGTAAGAGATTAAGAGTTAGTTAAAGAGTTAAAGAGAGAGAAAGCAGAGAGTTTAAGAGTGAGAGAAGGATGAATGAAAGTTGCTCTGAGGAAACAAAGCACAGAAGGTCATCAGGTTGGTCACCCATGGAAAACACAGCTTCTTTCCAGCAGACAGAGACAGACAGAACAAGCAGAAGCCGTCCTTAAATACAAGCAAATATACAGAATAGAGGACTTGATACAGCCAGCATAGACTTCTGCCCCCATCGCTGACGCCCCTTTAAGAAGAGCCAGCCAGGCCTGTTTGCACTGTCACAACCCCAGTTCTAAGAGCCAGGCCAGGCCTCCAGCTTGTTAGCATTAGCCTCCCTCCCTCGCTTGGCCAGGCCAGGCCTCCAGCTTGTTAGCATTAGCCTCCCTCCCTCGCTTGGCCAGGCCAGGCCTCCAGCTTGTTAGCATTAGCCTCCCTCCCTCGCTTGGCCAGGCCAGAGGGAGCAGCCTGAAGAGGCCCGCCCAAGGGACCTGCCTTGGACATCCAGTGTAGAGAGACAGGAGAGTAGCCAGGTTTGAGAGAGCCAGGTGAGGATGCAGGGGAGGGGGGGGGGGTGAGGGAGGGAAGGAGGAAAGGAGGGAGGGAAGGATGGAAGGAGGGAGGGTCACCAGTGTGATGTGAAGAGCCAGGCGTCTCCAGACCTGCTCGGTGAGGACAGGTCTGTCTATACCGATCACAAAACGCCAGGTCTGGTCCAGAGGGGAGGCAGCAGGAGGGGCTGGCTGCAGGGCAGGTGTGGAGCAGGTCATCCTGGGCCTTGAGAGGAGCGGTCCTGGTTCTGGTCCTGGAGCACCTATCCTTGGTGCTGGCTAAGGTTCTGAGAGGAGGGCCCGAGGTCCAGTCTTCAACCCCAGGTCGAGGGCTCCGCCTGGGGCTCTCTACCTGCCGAAGATGCCCTCGTACTCCAGCAGAATGAGCTCCACGATCTGGTTCTGGTACACCATGTGGACCGCCATGTTCCAGGTCTCGATCTCGGGCCGCAGGAGTGTGGGCCCGAACACGATGGCCACGCTCTGGGTGGTCATGCGGTTCACCTCACCGTGGTCGACCACCCTGGAGACACGCAGGAAGGGGCGGGGTTTAAGGGGGCGGGTCAGACAGGAAATGGAAGGGGTCACTCTGAACTTCTGTTGTTACAGAAGGATCTAGGTAGAACACGTCTTTTTAAAGAGTCTAGAATGATCTATGAACTACTTTTACATTTAGTCATTTAGCAGACGCTCTTATCCAGAGCGACTTACAGTAAGTCAGGGACATTCCCCCGAGGTAAGTAGGGTGAAGTGCCTTGCCCAAGAACACATTGTCATTTGGTACGGCCAGTAATCGAACCAGCAACCTTCTGATTAATAGCCCGATTCCCTAACCGCTCAGCCATCTGACCCCAGACTGACAAAGAACTACAGACTCATCCTTGCTGATGCTAGGAACTACAAACTGCTGTATGGAACACACACACACACACAGCCCTGCTGAAGTGTCGGCTCAGACGTACTTGCGGAGGTGTTTGAAGAGGACCTGCATGGTGTCCTGGTTGGGCCTGGGCAGCTGCCTGACCAGATCCTTGATGGTCTGGACGCGCTGCTTGTAGTCAAACATCTCTGTAACAGCAGGACGACGAGCTGTGGTTACAGCCAACACAACACAGGCTCCCAGCACACACGCACACACACACACACACACACACACACACACACACACACACACACACACACACACTGGAGACCCACAGAGTTAAGTGGTGTCAATCACATGGCTGCCATATTGGAATACGATATTGGAATACTTTCATGAATAACTAACCGGTGCTTGTTTTGGCACTCAAATACACACACAGACACACACACACACACACATGACACTGCAGTCCAAGGTACACACTGCACAACTCAATTAGCACGAGTTCCATTTATCACATGGCACACACTGCACACAGGATGTCCTTGTGCCTCCATGCTGACAGTGAAAGCTAGGGTGAGAAACGAGGAGGTCTGGAGAAGAGGAGGAGAAGAGGAGGAGAAGAGGAGGAGAGGAGAAGAGGAGGAGGAGAAGAGGAAGAGGAGGAGGAGAAGAGAGGAGGAAAAGAGGAGGAAAAGAGGAGGAGAAGAGGAGGAGAAGAGGAGGAGAGAGGAGGATAAGAGGAGGAGGAGAGACGTACTGATGGCGTTGACAAAGTCGTGGAAGAGGCCGTAGCTGAAGAGGGGTTCAGGCAGCTCTCTGAAGAACATCTTCAAAGCTCCTGTGATCACGTGGATGTCCTCCCACTTACTGTCCTCCAGCGTCACCTTCTCATCTGAGCACACACACACACAGAAGAGCTGTTAGTTACTTTCAATACTTTGAACAGCTAAATATGTCAGAGCTCAAACAGAGAGTGGTTGACAGACCGTGGTTGACAGCGAAGCGGAGTTTCTGTATGACCGCCAGGTTCCCACTGACCCTGTACAGACCGTCCACACTCAGACCTGAGCACAGGACAAGCACAGCATCAGCACACACACACACACACACACATACACACACACAGCCAGAGTCACATTCATGTTCCTGAATGTTCAGTTGTCAGCGTTGGCCTGCTTACTGCTATTCTCCACGTGGTCGATACACATCTTGACGAAACCGGGCACAGAAGCATTCTCCCTCTGGCACAGACAGCTTAGGCTGCATCCAAACACCTGGTCTGAGACACACACACACACAGTCGTTATACTGCAGTCCAAGGTACTCTACACCTCTATTTGCAAGAGCAACATTTACCAAATAGGCACAGACTCAAATACTATACAAGCACAAAACAGATCTGATGAACAGATCTGATAACGTCCATTTAGAACACGTGGCCAGAGGTGGTGTAGATGTGATGTAGATGTGTAGAGGTGGTGTAGATGTGTAGAGGTGGTGTAGATGTGTAGAGGTGGTGTAGATGTGTCCAGAGGTGGTGCAGAGCAGACAGTGTCCTACCTTTGATGTAGCCCTTGTCCCTGACAGATTGCAGGGTGGGTCTACGAGTCAGGAACTTCTTCAGCTTGTGTTTGGTCTTCTTGTTGTCGGAGGTGTCCAAGCTGGTGGAGGTCTTCATGGCTGCAGAGGGGAGGACAGGGTTAGAGCTGGAGAAAAGGTCTGGGTGTACTGAGGAAGGTCAGCAGAGTCGTCATGTCTCTAACCCTGTCAGGAACCAGGTGGTTCTCTAACCCTGTCATGGAACCAGGTGGTTCTCTAACCCTGTCAGGAACTAGGTGGTTCTCTAACCCTGTCAGGGAACCAGGTGGTTCTCTAACCCTGTCAGGGAACTAGGTGGTTCTCTAACCCTGTCAGGAACTAGGTGGTTCTCTAACCCTGTCAGGAACCAGGTGGTTCTCTAACCCTGTCAGGGAACCAAGTGGTTCTCTAACCCTTTCAGGAACTAGGTGGTTCTCTAACCCTGTCAGGAACCAGGTGGTTCTCTAACCCTGTCAGGGAACCAGGTGGTTCTCTAACCCTGTCAGGAACCAGGTGGTTCTCTAACCCTGTCAGGGAACCAGGTGGTTCTCTAACCCTGTCAGGAACCAGGTGGTTCTCTAACCCTGTCAGGAACCAGGTGGTTCTCTAACCCTGTCAGGGAACCAGGTGGTTCTCTAACCCTGTCAGGGAACCAGGTGGTTCTCTAACCCTGTCAGGAACCAGGTGGTTCTCTAACCCTGTCAGGGAACCAGGTGGTTCTCTAACCCTGTCAGGAACCAGGTGGTTCTCTAACCCTGTCAGGAACCAGGTGGTTCTCTAACCCTGTCAGGAACCAGGTGGTTTTCTAACCCTGTCAGGGAACCAGGTGGTTCTCTAACCCTGTCAGGGAACCAGGTGGTTCTCTAACCCTGTCAGGAACCAGGTGGTTCTCTAACCCTGTCAGGAACCAGGTGGTTCTCTAACCCTGTCAGGGAACCAGGTGGTTCTCTAACCCTGTCAGGAACCAGGTGGTTCTCTAACCCTGTCAGGGAACCAGGTGGTTCTCTAACCCTGTCAGGAACCAGGTGGTTCTCTAACCCTGTCAGGGAACCAGGTGGTTCTCTAACCCTGTCAGGAACCAGGTGGTTCTCTAACCCTGTCAGGGAACCAGGTGGTTCTCTAACCCTGTCAGGAACCAGGTGGTTCTCTAACCCTGTCAGGAACCAGGTGGTTCTCTAACCCTGTCAGGGAACCAGGTGGTTCTCTAACCCTGTCAGGAACCAGGTGGTTCTCTAACCCTGTCAGGAACCAGGTGGTTCTCTAACCCTGTCAGGGAACCAGGTGGTTCTCTAACCCTGTCAGGAACCAGGTGGTTCTCTAACCCTGTCAGGAACCAGGTGGTTCTCTAACCCTGTCAGGGAACCAGGTGGTTCTCTAACCCTGTCAGGGAACCAGGTGGTTCTCTAACCCTGTCAGGAACCAGGTGGTTCTCTAACCCTGTCAGGAACCAGGTGGTTCTCTAACCCTGTCAGGGAACCAGGTGGTTCTCTAACCCTGTCAGGAACCAGGTGGTTCTCTAACCCTGTCAGGAACCAGGTGGTTCTCTAACCCTGTCAGGAACCAGGTGGTTCTCTAACCCTGTCAGGGAACCAGGTGGTTCTCTAACCCTGTCAGGAACCAGGTGGTTCTCTAACCCTGTCAGGGAACCAGGTGGTTCTCTAACCCTGTCAGGGAACCAGGTGGTTCTCTAACCCTGTCAGGAACCAGGTGGTTCTCTAACCCTGTCAGGAACGAGGTGGTTCTCTAACCCTGTCAGGGAACCAGGTGGTTCTCTAACCCTGTCAGGAACCAGGTGGTTCTCTAACCCTGTCAAGAACCAGGTGGTTCTCTAACCCTGTCAGGAACCAGGTGGTTCTCTAACCTCGGTTCTTTTTGGAGTCCCGGTGGTCCTTCTCTCGATCCTGTTTCTCAGAGCCGGGAGACTCGGGCATGTCCTCATCTATGGCCTCGTCTGACTCCCAGGCCTGCACATACACACACACACACACACACGCTCACGCACACACACACACACACACACACACACACACACACGGAAGCAGGTAGCACAATATCAGTCATAATGAAATAGGAAGGAGAATAATGGCAAGTTATAATGGTGAGATGGGAACTTTTGGACCTGTGTGTGTGAGTGTGTGAACCTACATGGGTGCTGATGGTGTCCAGCAGGGCTCGGTACCAGTCACTGACGATGATGTCGTTCTCAGACTGGAGCAGCAGCTCTGTGCCCTGACGGGTCTTCACCTGCAGACGGCCACACAAACACACACACACACACACACAAACACACACACAAACACACACAAACACACACAAACACACACACGAGGAGAGGTGACTCAGTTGAAAATAACGTTTGTCTGAAAAACAAGAGCCGTGAGGAAAACCACACACACACACATCACACCACACACACATCACACCACACACACCACACACACCACACACACATCACACCACACACACATCACACCACACACACACACACACATCACACCACACACACACACATCACACCACACACACACACACACATCACACCACACATCACACCACACACACACACATCACACCACACACCACACATCACACCACACACACATCACACCACACATCACACCACACACACATCACACCACACATCACACCACACACACATCACACCACACACCACACATCACACCACACACACATCACACCACACACACACCACACACACACACACACACATCACACCACACCACATCACACCACACACACACACACGTTCCCCCAGATGGAGGAGCAGGAGTCTCCTGGGCGTGAAGGCTGTGCGCTCACCTCCAGAACGTGCTTCTTGCTGGACTTGTCCTTAGAGGCCCACTCCACCACCCCTCCCCTCAGCTCCACTGTAAACTCTGGCTTGGACTGACCACCCCCGAACTGGAGGAGAGGAGGGGAGGGGAGGGGAGACTGGTGAATATAATGTTGCACAACATATCTGCACAACAGGATAGCAGTGAGTGAAACCACACATATCCACTGGTTGGCCCTTAACAACATGTCAAAGTGATGTCACTCACCCAGCTGGTCCCTCCTCCCTGGTTTTTGGTGAATAGCAGCGTGGATCCTTGTAGAACAGTCCAGGAAGATGTCCAGTTCTTACTGTGAACACACACACACAGACACAGAGACACATGTCAGGTCCACTGCACCGTGTGGTTACAGGCTGGGTTCAACTGGTTCTGGTTCTAGAGGAACTCACCGGACTTTCTTGCCGTGCTCTGTGATCTTGGTGACGTTCAGAACCCCACACTTCTCTGATGGCTGCACACACACACGCACACACACACGTCAGCACTGTGCAGAGGACCTCACCACAGTGACACAAGCACAACAGGAACACAGTATAACCCAGACTGGTCCCAACCAGAGTGAGCAGGGGAGGAGAAGAACCGATTAGCCCACACAGCAGACAGAACGCTTCAGCATTGATTAGCTGAAACAAGAAGACCCACGGGCACCAGACACAACGTGTTGCGTCAGAAGGTCCGTAAGCAGCACCTACACCCACAACCAGCGTCTGCAGCTTCACCAGCGGAGCTGCAGCACTGGTGCCCCCTACTGGGGTATGCTGGTGAAGGCAGGCAGACAGGAGAGAGAGATTCCCAGAGAGCAGGACAGAGGAGAGGCCACTGCCTGGCAGTCAGACTGGGAGGAGAGATGGGGGTTCAGACTGGGAGGAGAGATGGGGGTTCAGACTGGGAGGAGAGATGGGGGTTCAGACTGGGAGGAGAGATGGGGGTTCAGACTGGGAGGAGAGATGGGGGTTCAGACTGGGAGGAGAGATGGGGGTTCAGACTGGGAGGAGAGATGGGGGTTCAGACTGGGAGGACAGATGGGGGTTCAGACTGGGAGGAGAGATGGGGGTTCAGACTGGGAGGAAAGATGGGGGTTCAGACTGGGAGGAGAGATGGGGGTTCAGACTGGGAGGAGAGATGGGGGTTCAGACTGGGGGTGAAATGGGGGTCGTCTCTCCTGCTCACTGGGAAAGAGCTAGGCCCACATGATGTCATAGGTCATCATGAAGGGGAGGAGAGATGGAAGGGAGAGGGAGATGGGGGAGATGGGGGGAGAGGGAGATGGGGGAGATGGGGGGAGAGGGAGATGGGGGAGATGGGGGGAGAGGGAGATGGGGGAGATGGGGGGAGAGGGAGATGGGGGAGATGGGGGGAGAGGGAGATGGGGGAGATGGGGGGAGAGGGAGATGGGGGGAGAGGGAGATGGGGGGAGAGGGAGATGGGGGGGAGAGGGAAGGAGAGAGAGAGTGAGAAGGAGTGAAAGTGGTAGAAAGAGAAAGGGGAGGGAAATGGAGGAAGGGATTTAGAGAAAGAGAGATCAGAAAGAGAGAGATAGCAGAAGGATGTCCCGCATGAGGCTAGCAGCAGGAGAGAGGGAGGAGGAGGAGGAGAGGAAGAGGGGGGTACTAACGGAGCCCGGGGGCTTGGGGGACGAGGGACAGGAGGAGTCAGAGTCAGGAGAGCCAGGCTTCGGGCCCAGAGGAGCGTCCTGGTGAGGAAACACACACACACACACACACGCACACAGGCACACCCACACACATGCACGTACATACACAGGCACACACACACATGCACGTACATACACAGGCACACACACACACAGAGGGATCATGATGATAACGTTACAGTTTATACACAACTGATACACAAAAGGCACAAGAAGAAACAAGCCGATTTCTCTGGATCTCATCAGATGATCCTGTGTGATTCATTAGACAAGAACCAGGCTGCAGCTTCCCCCCCGTGTGATTGGACATCATGATCAAGCTCGGGCGATTAGTGATGACATCAGCGTGTCATGACGCGCATGTCACAGCATCTTGTCAGTACAGGGCCCAGTATGATCATGACCAAGCCCAAGGTGATTATTGATTATTGATTATGTTGTGGCATGTACAGCACTGTCTGCCAAGACCCTCTAAGCTGAGGGGAGTTCCCTGAGGGGGGGTCAGAGAAGGGGGGCTCAGAGGAGGGGGGGTCAGAGGAGGGGGGGTCAGAGAAGGGGGGGGTCAGAGAAGGGGGGGGTCAGAGGAGGGGGGGTCAGAGGAGGGGGGTCAGTGGAGGGGGGGGGGGTCAGAGGAGGGGGGTCAGTGGAGGAGGGGGGGGTCAGAGGGGGGGGGTCAGTGGAGGAGGGGGGGGTCAGAGGGGGGGGGGGGGTCAGAGGGGGGGGGGGCGGGGGCCAGGGGTCTGATCTGAGGGAGGGGATTCTGCCTCCCTGTGACAATTTGTTACCATGCAAGTTGATTGGCAGGAGGAGGAGGAGGAGGGTGGGGGGGGGCACTGACTTGATGCTTGTAGGGGTGGGGGCGGGCGGAGCCAGCACGCACACGCCTGCTTTTGATGTGTCGCTGGAACAGAACGTGTCTCTAATGAGCCCTCTCCTTCACACACCGTCCATCACATCACAGTGCTGCTGGGCATCACCTGTTTCAATTGGTGTGTCCTCACCTTGGCGTTGTTGTTTAGGTTATAGGTGCTGTGTGTGAGGGAGGGTGATGTGTGTGTGTGTGTGTGAGGGTGGTGTGTGTGTGTGTCTCCACCTTGTCGCTGTTGTCCAGGTTGTGCGTGCTGTGTCTCCACTTGGTCAGCACGATGGGATCCCCCTGCTTCCTGTCCAGACTGCGACTCTTCGGACCCTCACCCCCTGGCTGGGGGGGGGAGTGCTTATACTGCAGGAGGGAAGGTGAAGAGGATGAGGTTAAGAGATTTCTGCAAGGGTGTTTCTGTAGGGGTGTTACTGCAGGGGTGTTTCTGCAGGGGTGTTTCTGCAGGGGTGTTACTGCAGGGGTGTTACTGCAGGGTCGTTTCTGCAGGGGTGTTACTGCAGGGGTGTTACTGCAGGGGCGTTACTGCAGGGGCGTTACTGCAGGGGTGTTTCTGCAGGGGCGTTACTGCAGGGGTGTTTCTGCAGGGGTGTTTCTGCAGGGGTGTTACTGCAGGGGCGTTACTGCAGGGGTGTTTCTGCAGGGGCGTTTCTGCAGGGGTGTTTCTGCAGGGGTGTTTCTGCGTCTCACCTTAGGTAGCTCCCACTCAGACCTGGATCCATCTGCACTGTAGTAGTAGGGACGACCCTGCTCATCCACGTGCTTTATCCACTGGAGACACACACACACACGCAAGTGCACACGCACACAGAAACACAAATTAGACACAATCATCTGCTTCACTGTGAGTGAAAACCTCCCTGAACCCAGTCAAGGTGTGTTTTAAACAGCTACAGCAGTGTGCTGACAGCCCATCAAGCATCAAAGGTGAGGGGAGGATATCACTGTCTGCAAACCAGGACCCCCCAGGACACTCAAACCCAGGAGAACCAGACAGACAGACAGACAGACATACAGACAGATCAACAGACAGGAGGACAGACAGGTAGTCAGACAGACAGGAAGTCAGAGAGAGCCCTGGTACCTTCTCATTAGTATAGTCGCTGACATACAGCGTGTGCCCGTACTTGTCCAGCTCTTCTGACCAACCACGGGGCAGGGAGCCATACTGGCTGTCTGATTGGCTAGAGTACAAGCTGGGGCACGTGTCCTCCAACGACAGAGGCTGGAAGCGACCAATGGTGAGCGAGAGGAGGGGCAGGAAGGAGGGGGAGAGAGATAGAGGCGACGTGTTCTGAGATTTGAAACGAGGAGAGAGAAAGAGAGAGATAGAGAGAGAAAGAGAGGGGGGGAGAGAGAGGGACAGAGAGAGATGGGAGAGAGAGGGACAAAGAGAGAAGGGAGATAGAGAGATAGAAAGGACCAATCAAAACAGGCTCCAGAAGATCAGAAGAAACCAACCACCAAAAAGCTTAGAATGCCACATCTATAACCCCGCCCACTACAGTCAACCAACAGCCAATAAGGGGACAGAGAGCCATATGAGTAACAAGCGGTTGATTGGACTGAATCCTACAGGAGGCAGCGACAGACTGAGGTGCGGGTGTCAGGGCAGCAGAGGGCAGCAGGGGGCAGTGTGGGGCAGCAGACTGAACAGTGAGCTGCACTGATTCTCCCTGTCAGCAGACTAAGGTAGTACATGCTTACTTCTACTGTGTTAGTGAGTGTGGAAATAACTGTGTGCGTTAGTAACTGTTTGTGTGTGTGTAGGTATGCACTCAAGTGTGAAAATGTATGCCCTAATGTGCACGTGGTTACCAGTTTCAAAATGAATGCAGTATTTCGGTATGACTGTGTGCTGCGTGCCTGTTCGTGCTGCGTGCGTGTTGCGTGTGCATGCGTGTGTGTGTGTGCATGTGTGTGTGTGTGCTGCGTACCTCGGCGTCTCCAGAGCTGTGGCGGGTGGCCCTTAGGCTGCTCCCCGTGCCTGCCTCCTTGGCCCTGGGAGGCTTCCAGGTGCGCTCCTGGGAGCTGCGGTTGTAGTAGAAGTGGCGCCCGGACACATCCTTGTGCGTCTCCCAGTCCCCCAGCACGTGGAGCGGGGAGCTGGAGGGAGCAGGGGGATGGCTGGACTGGGAGATCTTCAGCTCCTGCAGGTTGGTGTAGACCGGGGAGTCCGGCCTGCCCTGACCTGACAGAGACACCGTCTGGGAGAGGAGGGAGGGAGGGAGGGAGGGAGGGAGGGAGGGAGGGAGGGAGGGAGGGAAAGAGAGAAAGAGAGAAAGAGAGAAAGAGAGAAAGAGGAGTGGGTGAACAGAGGGAGAGAAAGAAGGAAGGATGGGTAGAGAGAGTGGGAAACACAGAGAGAGAGACAGAGAGAGAGAGAGAGAGAGAGAGAGAGAGAGAGAGAGAGAGAGAGAGAGAGAGAGAGAGAGAGAAAGAAACAGAGAGAGAGGAAGAGAAAAATAGGTTTATTGGTACAAAACACATCAACAGCACCATCATTACAGTACCAGTATTCAACAACCACCATCTCATCCACAGTACTGGTGTGAAGCAACATGGTAGACACGCTGACAGGCATCCTTGTAACTCAAGCCACATCCTCCCAGATTGACTTCAAAAATGACGTATGGAAAGCAGAAGAAGAGAGGGGGAAAGGGAGGAAATAGTCAGCAGGGCCCAAACAGGAAGTGACACCCTGATATGTGGTTTGTACCTTGACCAGTGGCTGCCTTTATGACGTTCTGAGACCATCGTAAAGACAGCAGAGGAACTGTGGACACACACGCCTGGAGAACAAACACACACACACATACTCACAAACCACAAACCACACAGAGACACATACACACATGCACACATACACAAACACACAGAGAGACATAATCCACACACACGCAGGCACAAACCACACATACATGTACACACACACACACAACTGGAGGTTGTTTTAACTCCAACCCTGGTTGTGCCTAACCTAATTGAGTTGATCAACCAGCTAATTCCCAGGACCTCGTGTCCTGGACCAGGGCTGGAGACCAAACCCCACAGATAGGATCAGGGTGGGACAGGGAAGAACCATGCTCCTCTGTGGATCACTGGAAACATCTAGAACAGGGATTCCCACCCCTGGTCATGGAGAGCTACCCAGCAGTAGGTTTACACTCAAACATCCTTCACTGGAAAGCTACCCTCAAAACAGAACCGTTAGCCAAAACATGATCCTTTTAGCACCGACAAACATGTATCATTCATCACAGCCTTTATTATTCTGATTGAGTCTTTTTCTCTCATCCTGTCCTCGGGGACAGAGGCAGGGAGGACAGCTGAACACTAAACCCCCCCAGCTACTGAAGAGCCCTTCAGCTTCGAACACTACACGCTTCCTGTGTGGCTGTGCAAGGGGGCTGTTCCTCCCGTCTGGCCACTGCACGCTTCCTGTGTGGCTGTGCAAGGGGGCTGTTCCTCCCGTCTGGCCACTGCACGCTTCCTGTGTGGCTGTGCAAGGGGGCTATTCCTCCCGTCTGGCCACTGCACGCTTCCTGTGTGGCTGTGCAAGGGGGCTGTTCCTCCCGTCTGGCCACTGCACGCTTCCTGTGTGGCTGTGCAAGGGGGCTGTTCCTCCCGTCTGGCCACTGCACGCTTCCTGTGTGGCTGTGCAAGGGGGCTGTTCCTCCCGTCTGGCCACTGCACGCTTCCTGTGTGGCTGTGCAAGGGGGCTGTTCCTCCCGTCTGGCCACTGCACGCTTCCTGTGTGGCTGTGCAAGGGGGCTGTTCCTCCCGTTTGGCCACTGCACGCTTCCTGTGTGGCTGTGCAAGGGGGCTGTTCCTCCCGTCTGGCCACTGCACGCTTCCTGTGTGGCTGTGCAAGGGGGCTGTTTCTCCCGTCTGGCCACTGCACGCTTCCTGTGTGGCTGTGCAAGGGGGCTGTTCCTCCCGTCTGGCCACTGCACGCTTCCTGTGTGGCTGTGCAAGGGGGCTGTTCCTCCCGTCTGGCCACTGCACGCTTCCTGTGTGGCTGTGCAAGGGGGCTGTTCCTCCCGTCTGGCCACTGCACGCTTCCTGTGTGGCTGTGCAAGGGGGCTGTTCCTCCCGTCTGGCTGATGGAGGCATCACAGAGACAGCCGGGATCACAGGAAACAGCCGACCCCAGGGCAGCTAGCCGAGCACAGAACAATTAGCCGACCCCAGGGCAGCTAGGCGAGCACAGAACAATTAGCTGAGCCCAGGGCAGCTAGCCGAGCACAGAACAATAAGCTGAGCCCAGAGAAGCTAGCTGAGCCCAGGTCAGCTAGCTGAACACAGAGCAACTAGCTGAGCCCAGGTCAGCAAGTCGAGCACAGAGTAACTAGCTGAGCCCAGGGCAGCAAGCAGAGCACAGAGCAACTAGCCTGCTCTGGAAGTCCCGCTAATCAGACACCATCAAAAGAGCTGTTCCCTCTCCCTGCTAACAGCGTCACAGGACTCCCCCCACAGACATGACATGACATGACATTACATTTAGTCATTTAGCAGACGCTCTTATCCAGAGCGACTTACAGTAAGTACAGGGACATTCCCCCCGAGGCAAGTAGGGTGAAGTGCCTTGCCCAAGGACACAACATCATGTGGCGCGGCGGGGAATCGATCCAGCAACCTTCTGATTACTAGCCCGACCCCCTCACCGCTCAGCCATCTGACTCCCAGACAGACACACTAACCACACTAACCAACTCATCATTCCCCTCACAAGTGACAGTTGGGGGTTTGGCTTACAATGGAAAAAACCTCAGTTTGCCAAGTACACTTTGTAGAGTCACAAAATCTGGTGGAGTCATCAGGCCCCAGACAGTCAGTAAGATATCGAGGGACCTCCTGATCCTAAACCCTCCGCTCCAACTGTCTGAATGACAGCGGGGGAACAGTGGAAGTGACTTCTGGGTTCATATCTACTGTGACCAGTCTCTTGAATTCTGTAGAGAGAGAGAGAGAGAAAGAGAGAGAGAAACAGAGGAAGAGAAAGAGAGGGGGGAGAGACAGAGAGGAGAGAGAGAGAGAGCGAGAGAGACAGAGACAGAGAGAGAGAGAGACAGAAACAGAGAGGGGGGAGAGACAGAGAGGAGAGAGAGAGAGAGAGAGAGAGAAAGACAGAGAGACAGAGACAGAGACAGAGAGAGAGAGAGAGAGAGAGACAGAGAGGAGAGAGAGAGAGAGCGAGAGAGAGAGACAGAGACAGAGAGAGAGAGAGACAGAGAGACAGAGACAGAGAGACAGAGACAGAGAGACAGAGAGAGACACAGAGAGAGAGAGAGAGAGAGAGAGAGAGAGAGTTTCTGTCACAAAAACATACCCCTGTTACAACCTGCTCTACCACATACCACAGAACACTCCACACATGGAACACTCAATACAGAACACAACACCCAGAACACAGACCTCATAGCTATCTCACACACACACACAGAGACACACACACACAGAGACACACACACACACAGGAAGGAGGAAAAATTGAGAAATACTGTCTGGTGTGTGACAAGCTCCACACTCCAGAGAGCAGGCAGGGCTGACCTGTGTTTCACATGCAGTGCTCCACATGCAGTGCTCCTTGACTCTGTTACGCAACAGTCACCCTCCACTAACAGCATTATGGGATGGAAGGGTTTTTATGAAGGGAGAGAAGACAGAAAGAGAGACAGACAGAGAAAAACGAATAATTTTAAACACAGCCCCACAGCCCAGTGTGACAGTGAAATCTTCAGAAGTTAAGGGATTATCTAAAAAGGCCACAAAGTTCAGCTTGTTTTTCCAGAGCCGGTAAAAGGAATGACTGCTAAAGCAGTCTAGTGAGGGTGAAGACATGGCCACCAGAGTCTGGACAGTCAGCAGACTGGTGTGGGTGGAGACATGGTCAACCAGAGTCTGGACAGTCAGCAGTCTGGTGAGGGTGGAGACATGGTCCACCAGAGTCTGGACAGTCAGCAGTCTGGTGAGGATGGAGACATGGTCCACCAGAGTCTGGACAGTCAGCAGTCTGGTGAGGATGGAGACATGGTCCACCAGAGTCTGGACAGTCAGCAGTCTGGTGAGGATGGAGACATGGTCCACCAGAGTCTGGACAGGCAGCAGTCTGGTGAGGATGGAGACATGGTCCACCAGAGTCTGGACAGTCAGCAGTCTGGTGAGGGTGGAGACATGGTCCACCAGAGTCTGGACAGTCAGCAGTCTGGTGAGGGTGAACACATGGTCCAGAGTCTGGACAGTCAGCAGACTGGTGAGGGTGGAGACATGGTCCAGAGTCTGGACAGTCAGCAGTCTGGTGAGGGTGGAGACATGGTCCACCAGAGTCTGGACAGTCAGACAGGGAGATGGTTGGGTTGTGTTCACACCGCACGGTGGCAGGCCTTCATATCGTCGTCCACACTAAAGTCTCTTTTATAACACACACACACACAGAGATCAATAAGCGGCAGCTGCAGCAGCTGTGCCCAGACACTGAATCGACTCTGTGTGTGTGTGTGTTGCCTCTATCTTGCATGAAGAAACCAAGCTACAGTTGAGTCACAATGACCCCCACAAAACAACCTCTCCTGGCAGTAACAACCTTGGTATCAGACCCTCTGTAACAGACCCTCGGTAACAGCCCCTCGGTAACAGCCCCCTCAGTGACCGTAGGGTCAAACTGTAGTGATGTTGTTGTTTGAAAAGAGCCATGCAGTATGGCAGCAGTCATACCACTGAAGGGCCTTATGGGTAATCCAGGATTAGAATCTAGGAGGGCTTGATTGGCTCTCCCTAACTACGCTAATTCTGCGCTGTGGTTGGCTGGAGGCCGAGAGCACAGGGGCTACTGAGGACAGCGACAGAGAGGACAGGATGATGTAAGAGAGAAAGAGAGCGAAGGAGAGGGTTCCGATAGATCTACATTAGATAGAACCACAGAGAGATGGATAGAGAGACAGGGAGAAAAGGATATAGGGAACAAGAGGGAAAAAAAAGAGACATATATATTCTGGACATGCCTTTAGAGACAGGGGCCGAGTCATGGCAGTGCACCGTCGGCCGATCTAAAAGCTCTCTTATCTTAATCCTCCAGCTTGGTGCCGTAAAGCCCAGAGATTGAGATGGAGAGATCTGAGAGAGACACTGATACTAAGATCTCCTAGATGAAGAAGCTGTGGAGGGCTGTTGATCCGACACCCAGTCACATCCTCTGCCTGCTGGGCTTGGCTGCTCTAAACTCTCTGTTTATAACACCCCAGCCACATTAAATAGAGTGCTCTGTATGAAAAGCTTTCGCAGCATAAGAAACCCCATGTTCTCCTCGGCTCTGGGTGTGGTTCTGAACCTGCCTCTGTTCCTGGCCCTGCCTCTGGTCCTGTCCCTGAACCTGCCTCTGTTCCTGGCCCTGCCTCTGTTCCTGACCCTGCCTCTGTTCCTGGCCCTGCCTCTGGTCCTGTCCCTGTTCCTGGCCCTGCCTCTGGTCCCGTCCCTGACCCTGCCTCTGTTCCTGGCCCTGCCTCTGGTCCCGTCCCTGAACCTGCCTCTGTTCCTGGCCCTGCCTCTGGTCCCGTCCCTGACCCTGCCTCTGTTCCTGGCCCTGCCTCTGGTCCTGTCCCTGAACCTGCCTCTGTTCCTGGCCCTGCCTCTGGTCCCGTCCCTGACCCTGCCTCTGTTCCTGGCCCTGCCTCTGGTCCTGTCCCTGACCCATTCAGCTTGCGAGCTAACACAGCCACAAGCCCAGCTGCGTCCTGGAGGGCCGGGGTGAAGGGACTCTGCCACCAGCCTGGCACTCCAAGGGTCAGCCACCCCCAACTAGCAAAGGTAGACACAGGCTAGCCAACACCATCCACAGACTAACCCTACAGCCTTCACACACACTAACCCTACAGCCTTCTCACAGACTAACCCTACAGCCTTCTCACAGACTAACCCTACAGCCTTCACACACACTAACCCTACAGCCTTCTCACACACTAACCCTACAGCCTTCTCACACACTAACCCTACAGCCTTCTCACAGACTAACCCTACAGCCTTCTCTCACACTAACCCTACAGCCTTCTCTCACACTAACCCTACAGCCTTCTCACACACTAACCCTACAGCCTTCTCACACACTAACCCTACAGCCTTCTCTCACACTAACCCTACAGCCTTCTCTCACATTAACCCTACAGCCTTCTCTCACACTAACCCTACAGCTTTCTCACAGACTAACCCTACAGCCTTCTCACAGACTAACTCTACAGCCTTCTCACACACTAACCCTACAGCCTTCTCACACACTAACCCTACAGCCTTCTCACACACACTAACCCTACAGCCTTCTCTCACACTAACCCTACAGCCTTCACACACACTAACCCTACAGCCTTCTCACACACACTAACCCTACAGCCTTCTCACACACTAACCCTACAGCCTTCTCACACACTAACCCTACAGCCTTCTCACACACTAACCCTACAGCCTTCTCACAGACTAACCCTACAGCCTTCTCACACACTAACCCTACAGCCTTCTCACACACACTAACCCTACAGCCTTCTCTCACACTAACCCTACAGCCTTCTCACACACACTAACCCTACAGCCTTCTCACAGACTAACCTTACAGCCTTCTCACAGACTAACCCTACAGCCTTCTCACACACTAACCCTACAGCCTTCTCACACACTAACCCTACAGCCTTCTCACACACACTAACCCTACAGCCTTCTCTCACACTAACCCTACAGCCTTCACACACACTAACCCTACAGCCTTCTCTCACACTAACCGTACAGCCTTCTCACACACACTAACCCTACAGCCTTCTCACACACTAACCCTACAGCCTTCTCACAGACTAACCCTACAGCCTTCTCACACACACTAACCCTACAGCCTTCTCTCACACTAACCCTACAGCCTTCTCACAGACTAACCCTACAGCCTTCTCACAGACTAACCCTACAGCCTTCTCACAGACAGACACAGGGAGAGCTCAGATGAGCTGGAGCGTTCACACCACCAGAGCATCAAGCAGGGTCATGGGGGCTGTAGGCCAGAGTCTAGACAGCCAGGCGTTAGTTAGTTAACTGGGCCATCATGGATCCACAGTCCAGACACAACAAAGAGCCCTCACACGGGTCTTCACCCAGGTCAACGACCAGGGAAAACCGGGGCGGGCAGAGTGAGTCACTGATCCAGGCCTGACACGATGCAGGCTTGTTCCTGCCACAGATGGAACACACAGCCAAAACACAGCCAGGACGTTGAAAGGCGCTTTTAATGTCAGTGGGATGAACTAATAGGCGTACACGTTTCCACACGCCGACGTGTGAGGCCAGCGGCGGACAGCTCCTAGAGAGAACTGTTAATCATTTAAAGGAGTCAAGGGGATTCACTTCCTGTGTGACACTGCTTGTAGAACTCATAAAACATTTACATTTAGTCATTTAGCAGATGCTCTTATCCAGAGCGACTTACAGTAAGTACAGGGACATTTCCCCCGAGGCAAGTAGGCTAAAGTGCCTTGCCCAAGGACACAACATCATGTGGCACGGCGGGGAATCAATCCGGCAACCTTTTGATTTCTAGCCCGACTCCCTCACCGCTCAGCCATCTGACTCCCTAAAACAGGTGTTATCCAGTAAATAATCCAGACCAAGTCCAGCCTTCTCCTTCCCAGTGATGGTCTGGGCACCAGCCCTCAAATCAACAGGGCCAGTAAAACTCTGGTCCATAAAAAACTAAAATAGGTCAAGAAGGTAGATTTCTATCACAACTAAAGCAAATAATGCTTGCAGTTCCAGGAAGAGTAGTACACATAAGTCCTCACCACTGGCATGGCTAGGGCACGTCTAATTGAAGCTTTAAAGGATGATGAAAGATTTCTTCCCCATCAACCCATGATGTAACAATAGAACTGATTGGCTGGTAAAATCCTGGCGGATCTGGATGGTTCTTTAAGTCATCACAGTTTTGGGGGAATTAGAGAAGTAATAAAAAATAATATAGATAGAAAGATCTTACCCGCTGACTATTTTAATAACATAGACTGGGTAAAGATCTGATCTTTAAGGCGTGAAGGCAAACCTTGAGATATGCTGAGACAGCTCTCCTTCAAGAAGATAGAAACTCGTAGCTATAGGCGATAGGATCGTCCAATTTTCCAGACCCCAAATTGGGTGAAGAGCTTTTAACAACATGTCTTTAGAAAGAAAGAAAATAACTGAGGAATGAAGGAAGGAAGGGAGAAAGGAAACAAGGAAAGAAAGAAGGAAGGAAAGAAACAAACTAGTTCAAACTGACTTCTCTGGGGATTGAAATCAGGCCTTGTTCTGCTGCTTCATCAGCTCTGGCACGCAGGCTGGTGTGGGCTAGCTGGCCTCCTGTCCCTGAGCGCTGAGGGGCTCATTGATCATCCCTCATACAGGCTCTATTTGAGAGCGGAGGGCCGTTGCTGCAGGGAGCTGCACACAGAGAGGAAGCAGGCCAGGGACAGAGCGGCCTGTCTGGCCTGCTCCACTTCACACAGCCGGGCATCTCTATCTCTATCTGACGCGTCTTTATCATCTCTTTACATCCACTATGTCTTTCTCTACTGAACTATGTCAGTCTCTATGGCAGTTTATTTCTCTCTATGTCTGTCTGTCTCTCTGTCTGTGTCTTTATTTGACTGTATTTCTCTGCCTCACTCTCGGCCTCACTCTCTGTCTGTCTCTCTGTCTGTCTCTCTCCTGCTCTCTCTCTTGCTCTCTCTCTTGCTCTCTCTCTGTCTCCCCTGCTCTCTCTCTGTCTCTCTCCTGCTCTCTCTCTGTCTCCCCTGCTCTCTCTCTGTCTCCCCTGCTCTCTCTCTGTCTCTCTCCTGCTCTCTGTCTGTCTCTCTCCTGCTCTCTCTCTGTCTCTCTCCTGCTCTCTGTCTGTCTCTCTCCTGCTCTCTCTCTGTCTCCCCTGCTCTCTCTCTGTCTCTCTCCTGCTCTCTGTCTGTCTCTCTCCTGCTCTCTGTCTGTCTCTCTCCTGCTCTCTCTCTCTGTCTCTCTCCTGCTCTCTGTCTGTCTCTCTCCTGCTCTCTCTCTGTCTCTCTCCTGCTCTCTGTCTGTCTCTCTCTGTCTTCCCTGCTCTCTGTCTGTCTCTCTCCTGCTCTCTCTCTGTCTCCCCTGCTCTCTCTGTCTCTCTCCTGCTCTCTCTGTCTCTCTCCTGCTCTCTCTCTGTCTCCCCTGCTCTCTCTCTGTCTCCCCTGCTCTCTCTCTGTCTCTCTCCTGCTCTCTCTCTGTCTCTCTCCTGCTCTCTGTCTTCCCTGCTCTCTCTCTGTCTTCCCTGCTCTCTCTCTGTCTCCCCTGCTCTCTCTCTGTCTCTCTCCTGCTCTCTCTCTGTCTCTCTCCTGCTCTCTGTCTGTCTCTCTCCTGCTCTCTCTCTGTCTCTCTCCTGCTCTCTCTCTGTCTCTCTCCTGCTCTCTCTCTGTCTCTCTCCTGCTCTCTCTCTGTCTCTCCTGCTCTCTCTCTGTCTTCCCTGCTCTCTCTCTGTCTCCCCTGCTCTCTCTCTGTCTCTCTCCTGCTCTCTCTCTGTCTCTCTCCTGCTCTCTGTCTTCCCTGCTCTCTCTCTGTCTTCCCTGCTCTCTTCTCTCTTCTCTCCATGAGAGGGAGCCTTCATCCTAGACTGATCTTTCCCGGTCCTGAGGAGCGTCATGTCTCGACCTGTCCCTCTCTTATGAAGGAATGCAGAAGGGAGGAAAGGAAGATTAAAAGAGAGACATGACCCCTCCTGTCTCCACACAGAAGACACGTGTGCTTCTCCTGGTCCGCACAAGCCAGGACACAACTCCCTCAGCTCTTAACGAGAGTCAGGACTGGACTGGAGGAGGGGAGGACGAGGAGGGGGGGACGAGGAGAGGAGGAGGAAAGAGAGGTATGAGGTGAAGTGAGAGGACTGGAGGAGGGGAGGATGAGGAGAGGAGGAGGAAATAGAAGAGAAGGAGGAGGGGAGGAGGAAAGAGAAGAGAAGGAGGAGGGGAGGAGGAAAGAGAGGTATGAGGTGAAGCGAGAGGACTGGAGGAGGGGACGACGAGGAGAGCAGGAGGAAAGAGAGGTATGAGGTGAAGTGAGAGGACCCGAGGAGGGGAGGACGAGGAGAGCAGGAGGAAAGAGAGGAGGAAGAGGAGGAAAGAGAGGTATGAGGTGAAGCGAGAGGACTGGAGGAGGGGAGGACGAGGAGAGCAGGAGGAAAGAGAGGAGGAGGAGGAGGAAAGAGAGGTATGAGGTGAAGTGAGAGGCTGGAAGGCTCCACTCTCAGCCAGAGGCATGTCAAGGCCTTGCCTCGTAAAACTGATGTTCTGTACGAGGCACGCCTTCTCTTACAGTGCTGACTTAAAAGAGCCATTTAAACTCATTCGACCCATCTCCGACAATAATAACTTCGGCCTAATCTTTAACTGGTTCTTCCCAGATAGCAAGTTAAGAGGATGACTCCTTTGACTCAAGCTTTCACAAACACACTCGTCTTTGTCCTTGTCCGCTGGTGGAAAAAGCAGAGTGTTTAGGCTGGCCGTCTATCTGTGGACGGGGATGAGAGGACTACTAATATAAGTGAGACGAGAGATTGAAAAAGTAGAGGGAGGGAGGGAAGGAGGGAGAATGAAAGAGAGAGAGAGAATGAAAGAGAAAAAGAGGGAGGGAAGGAGGAGGGAAAGAGGGAGAAAGAGAGAGCGAGAGCGAGAAAGAGAGAGAGAAAGAAATCTAATAAGGCAGGGGCTGTCAGCTGGCGTAGCTGGTTCTCTCAGTGATATCCTAGATGACTCCTGACATTCCTCCAATGCCAGTGTCCTGTCTCTGGGACTGGCTGTACAGGACAGGAGTCCAGGGAGACTGGAGTTACTCCAGCTACCGGTCCAGCCCCACCAGGGCAATCAGAAAGGAGAGCGTTCCAGGACAGTTAAGAGAGCACTGCCAAACTCCCTCTCATCCCCTGCGCCTCCCCTCCTCCAACCTGTTTTGACTTGCAGGGGAGATGGGAGGGTTTTGCCAGGGTTTCAACACCAAGGTGGGGGTATCTGTTTAGACGTGCCATGAGTGCACAGCTACGCCTTTCAGTAATGCCTTCAGGACAACGTAAATGCATGCAGATGCAACAAAAGATTTCCTTTCCTCGAGAACATTATGACGTTTACGTTCATCTGTGTGGCCTGACAAGAAGACAGATTAACACTGGAGAACTTTAAAAGTAATGTTGTTTGTGTTTTATCGATTTTTCCAGCTCCATTTGCAGTGGAAGTCAATACCAAAGCCAAAACAGCTGCATGATGAGCCATGTAGGGGTATCCTTCAGTCTCCTGCAGGGCTGGAACAGGGCTGGGAGAACACAATGCAGAGGCTGGTCTCTGACACCAGCCTCTAACCTCCGAGGCAGAGAGCTCTCTCTGATACCAGCCTCTAACCTTAGAGGCAGGGAGTTCTCTCTGATACCAGCCTCTAACCTCCGAGGCAGAGAGCTCTCTCTGATACCAGCCTCTAACCTTAGAGGCAGAGAGCTCTCTCTGATACCAGCCTCTAACCTTAGAGGCAGGGAGCTCTCTCTGACACCAGCCTCTAACCTCCGAGGCAGAGAGCTCTCTCTGATACCAGCCTCTAACCTTAGAGGCAGGGAGCTCTCTCTGATACCAGCCTGTATCCTCCGAGGTAGGGAGAGGACAGAAAGCTGACCAGAGTTAAACCCAGGACACCTGGTGTTGTGTGGGGAATCAGGTGGCTGAGCTGTTAGGGAATTGCGCTAGTAATCAGAAGGTTGCCGGTGCGATTCCCTGCCGTGCAAAATGACGTTGTGTCTTTGGGCAAGGCACTTCACCCTACTTGCCTCGGGGGAATGTCCCTGTACTTACTGTAAGTCGCTCTGGATAAGACTAAATGTATTTCCCTAACTGGCTCTGGACACCTGGGCTGACTGTACATGGACAAACACACACACAATCCCATCTCTCTTCCACTTTCACCATTCTGTCTTGGCACTGAGTACCAGCCCTTTAAAACTGTACCCGGCATTTGGCGAGGAAAGTAGTCTACTTATTTTAGGCCCTTTTCTTTTTTAAGCTCACTTCCTCCCTCCCTTTCTCCCTCCTCTTCTTAATGACCTTCACTTGGAGAGGAGGAGATAAGGATGACTAGGCACACAACTCTTATTACCAGACTGTCCTGCAAGCAACACTGCAACATGGAGGCTGACTTGAGTTGCATTCTCAGAAAACTTTCCCATTAAGGCCAGCCCTACACTAACATGTAACTACACTGCAACACTTCACATTAAGGTCAATACTAACCATGCAGTTATGTGGTAGTTAATGTAACCTTACTGCAAAGTGTTGCAGTCCGTAAAGCCTCCTTCAAGGTCTTCTTTATCAAAGTAATACTGACATTGCACAAGGATGGACTAGCAGCAGAAAATACAAATATATTAGAGAACAGCAATTAAGTTTACAAAACACCATTCTTTGTTCATTATCTGTCTGTCACAGGAAAACTGTTTTCTATCCAGTGTCAGGATTCCAGCATTCATGTATGAAACAGAGAGACACAGAGAGAGAGAGAGAGAGAGAGAGAGAGAGAGAGAGAGAGAGAGAGAGAGAGAGAGAGAGAGAGAGAGAGAGAGAGAGAGAGAGAGAGAGAGAGAGAGAGAGAGAGAGAGAGAGAGAGACAGAGACAGAGACAGAGACAGAGAGACAGAGAGACAGAGAGACAGAGAGACAGAGAGAAACAGAGAGACAGAGAGAGAGAGAGAGAGAGAGAGAGAGAGAGAGAGAGAGAGAGAGAGAGAGAGAGAGAGAGACAGAGCTGAACCTGTATTTCTGGTCCTGAATGCACCTGATCATCAGCTCTTTAAAACCAATGTGTCCTGGGAGCGCAGGGCTCTGAGACTTCTTAGCTCAACCCTGTCAGTCAAACACGGCGACGCTTCATGGAACGTTCGTATGTGCTCTCCGGTAAATTCTTCTAGAAACGTCCCCTGCTGTGTCTGACGCATGTAAACAAAGGATCTGAGCAGTCCTTAACTGCCCTAAGGGCCTTACCAACATCGCATTTCACATCACATTCCTTCACATCACATTCAACATTTTATTCAGTTAACTAAACTGACAAAACAAATAGCTTGTACTAGGTAACAGGGCGGCAAATTCGAGGACAAGGACTCCATAGTTCCAACAGTCACAGTTTTTCCACATAGTCACACACACTTGGTAACAGTTTTCTGATCTGACATCACGACATCTCGAACACACCACCCGAGGGTCAGGAAGTCCTGCCCCCTGGCCTGACCAATCACAAGCCACATCAACAGGAAGCTGCTTTGTAATGCCCTGGAGAGCAGCTTTTCCCCCCCACGCAGACAGGCTGGGGAGCTGCAGGCCTGCAGTATCACTGGGCCCTCCCTGGACAGACAGGCTGGGGAGCTGCAGGCCTGCAGTATCACTGGGCCCTCCCTGGACAGACAGGCTGGGGAGCTGCAGGCCTGCAGTATCACTGGGCCCTCCCTGGACAGACAGGCTGGGGAGCTGCAGGCCTGCAGTATCACTGGGCCCTCCCTGGACATACAGGCTGGGGAGCTGCAGGCCTGCAGTATCACTGGGCCCTCCCTGGACAGACAGGCTGGGGAGCTGCAGGCCTGCAGTATCACTGGGCCCTCCCTGGACATACAGGCTGGGGAGCTGCAGGCCTGCAGTATCACTGGGCCCTCCCTGGACAGACAAGCTTGGGGGGGGGGGAGCTTAAAAGAGATCCAGCTTGTTGTCAATACCCCTTTGCTCAGACATAATAAACCAGGTTTGGAACCATAATCTCTGCTAGGAACAGTGTACGAAATCATCATGCTAAGTATCTTGAAGGCAAGTCTGACAGAACAAGGACACTGAGGAGACTGATTAAAGAGGAGGAAGGATGAGTAGAGAAGGTCTACAAGAATAATCTACTCATCTAATCTTGGATTGAATCGTCCAGGAACATAGGGGGTTAAGAAGCTCACAGCACTGAGAGGACTGACCCTGTAAGACCCAGTGGTGATGACGGTAGCCAGTCAGGGGCCAGGGCCACCCCAACACAGGCCCATCTCAGGGGGGCCCTAAAGCTACACTACAGCCCTCCGCTCCAAAACCCCAACAAATCACCTTCCATCAGCGTAGAGACTCAGTGTGAGAGCACACGAACCACAGACCCTTAACCACACAGCTTCCCCTTTGGAAGGGCTTTATTTCAGCTTGAGCAGACTGGCTTGCAGCACTTATGTAAGTACGTATGGAAAGATTACACAATGTTACGTGCAAACTCTTCGAATGGGACATCATCAAATTCCACAAACAAACAAAAAAGATTAAACGTACATCCTGTAAAAGTAGAGGACATTTATTGTCTCTTCATTTTTATCTTTTCATTTTTATGATTTTTTTTTTTTTTTTTTACTAGTGCGTTTTTTTTTTATTCCTCCTCTTGTGAGAGCTGTAAACAAATTCTAAAACCACAAAGCAATGTCACAGAATATTCTAGCCACTTCAGAGTACACACACACACACACACAGCACCGCGAGCCATTCTCTCAAGCCAGCTGTCCAAACAAATGTTACGTAGCTTGGCTTATGTAATGTAGCATGGCAAGTGCTTAGCACATCCTCTTAGCAACAAGCCAGCGGGCATGCGATCATCATCTCTTTCAAGATCAAACATGACCCCGAACACTGTCCACACTTCAGTAATAGACCCCTTATGAGGTAAACCTGAACAGTCACACCTTCAGTAACCATGCACCCCTAATAAGGTGAACCTGAACAGTCACACTTTCAGTAACCATGCACCCCTTATGAGGTGAACCTGAACACAGTCACACCTTCAGTAACCATGCACCCCTAATGAGGTGAACCTGAACAGTCACACCTTCAGTAACCATGCACCCCTATGAGGTGAACCTGAACACAGTCACACCTTCAGTAACCATGCACCCCTAATGGGGTGAACCTGAACAGTCACACCTTCAGTAACCATGCACCCCTTATGAGGTGAACCTGAACAGTCACACCTTCAGTAACCATGCACCCCTTATGAGGTGAACCTGAACAGTCACACCTTCACTAACCATGCACCCCTTATGAGGTGATCCGGAACACAGTCACACCTGTATAATGACACAGGAGTCACAAGAGGTCAAACAGATTCTGCTGTGCCGACTGTGACAGTGAATAAACTAGTTTAACACCAGCAGCAACATCAGCTGTGTGCGTGTGTGTTTCTGTGTGTGTGTGTGTTTCTGTGTGTGTGTGTGTGTGTGCGTGCCTTGTGTAACATGCCAAAGACCTAAAGTATATAATGCCTTGTGTAACATGCCACAGACCTAAAGTGTATAAAGTGAGTGTGCTCTCTCTCTGTTGTGTGAAGCGTGCTGTGGGTCCATTAGAGATGATGGCCCTACATATGGAGGCTGGCGCCCATGCCAGCTGGCATATGTGGATTTAAGATCAGAGGAGCGAAGCACTGCAGGATGTGCAGCGTGTTCAGTTCAGCTGGCTGCACTGACACAGAGATGGTACTGAAGTTAGCAGTGTGCTCAGATGCATTTCCTTGTAAAACAAGGACAGAGTGGACATTATTTACACGTTCTTGTTGAAAGAAAATGCTGATGCCCCCCCCCTCCTGTGCTGGAGTTGGGAAAGGTGGCACTGTCTAAGGTTTTCAGAGAGATGTTCGAGTGTGTGTTCATGATGTCCGGTGTTGTGCTGGTGTGTGTGCGCGTGCACGCACAGAAATCCTTGTGTGTGCGTGTGTGTGAGAAAAGGCTGTCTTACCGTTTCGCTCTCGTCTGGGTACATAGTGTCCCTGTAGCTGTGAGTCGTATCCAGAGATGAAGACAGCGATGCAGACACACACACACGCCGACAAACTCTATCCTCTCTGACTCAGACTGTTACTGAGCAACACCAGGCACTGCAGCGCTAGGGACCTCCGGCCAGGCACGCACACGCACACACACACACACACACACAGTACACAGTACACAGACAAACACACTTACATAAGCAGAGAGAGAAAGACAGTGACAGACAGAGAGAGAGGGAGAGAGAAAAACAGAGAGAAACAGAGAGAGAAACACAGAGAGAGAGAGAGAGAGAGAGAGAGAGAGAGAGAGAGAGAGAGAGAGAAACAGAGAGACAGAGAGAAACAAAGAGAGAGAGCGAGAGATAGCTTGCAGTGTCACTCTATCCTCCTAGGCACAACAGACACTCTTCTGGAACTGTCCTAAAATCTGCCAATATCACTCTGCTCATCAGAGCCTGCCCATCACACAGTGCCCCACATACAACACTCACTCTCTGCCCCCGCCAACACACACACACACACTGTGCCCCACATACAACATTAACCCCCCCCCCCCAAACACACACGTATCTAATTCAAGCTCCCAAAGGGATTAAGAAAAGCTTCACATAAGAGTGGGCATTGTGACCCCCCCCCCCCTGCCACCCCCACCCCTCAGAGAATCAAGCCTCCAATCAAAGAAGATGTGTGGTGGAGGGGTGGGGGGTTACCAGGGAAACACAAAGGGAGGAAGGGTCCAAACCTGATGGAGCAGAGTGCACCATGGAAAACATGTATTATCTATCATGTTCTCTATCAACACCCAGTATGCTATGTCATCCCTTACCCGTGTCAACAATGAAGCCTTCAGAAGGTTGGAGGTCCATGAAGACTGGTAAACTGTCATCTTGGTAGGATGGTGTTTAGGTTTAAGCATTATGTTAACGCTCAATAATAACAGGGTTGAGAATGACGTGGTCCGAAATCACACACAGAGTGGGATTTCTTTGCAACGCGACCTTGGTCTGAAGAGTCACATGGTGAGTTTGTGCGACTTTTACATCACTTTTAGATTCGTTCACTTTTAGATTCGTTCACTTTTAGATTCGTTCACTTTTAGATTCGTTCACTTTTAGATTCGTTCACTTTTAGATTCGTTCAATTCAGCCCTGGTGGGAATCACTCGGTGATTACGAACATGACAGCCAGCTGCGATGGGGGTGGTCAGAGGAGGAACAGTGAGGGGTCAGGAAAAGGTGACATCTTAAAGGTGTTAGTGAGGTGTTAACACCTTCTCTCTCTCTCTTTCTCCTCATCCTCGTTATTACCTGGGCAGGAATTCGCTAGCCTCCGCCACACATCCCCGTGTAAAATGAAACCATACACGTTGACCTCAGCGGCGTACATGTTTACTTCATGTTTACTTCCTGTTTACGATGGCTTGTCACGTCTTTGTGATTCGGATTCTTTCTTTACACATGCGACTCAGTCCTGGACTGTGAATGCTTCACACTGGAATCTGATACTGACCACACATGAAGACCAAATGCGAATGGACAAACAAATCGGATCTTATCTGTAAATCTGAACGGAACACTCAGGCTTGCAGTGTGAACATAAACGTTTTTCATTTTGACTAGTAACACAAACTGTCTCAGGCAGGCAGATAAGACTGGTGTACTTATCAAAACAGAGGGAGAGACAGAGTGACAGACACAGGAGTGAAAGAAGTTGGTGTACCGACCTTTGAATCATTACACAAGAGAGCCGAAAGAGGAGTGGGCGGGCTTGGTGCCAGACAGCCAGTCAAAGAGTCAGTTAACCAGTCAGTCAACCAGTCAACCAGGCAGTTAACCAGTCAGTCAACCAGTCAACCAGGCAGTTAACCAAGTCAACCAGTCAGTTAACCAGTCAGTCAACCAGTCAACCAGTCAGTTAACCAGTCAGTCAACCAGTCAACCAGGCAGTTAACCAGGCAGTTAACCAGTCAGTCAACCAGTCAACCAGGCAGTTAACCAGTCAGTCAACCAGTCAACCAGGCAGTTAACCAGTCAACCAGTCAGTCAACCAGTCAGTCAACCAGTCAGTCAACCAGTCAGTCAACCAGGCAGTCAACCAGGCAGTTAGCCCATGGCCTGACCCCATACCTCACACACCAATACTACACTGCTCACATGCAGTCAGCCCCCCTGCAGTTATCACACTCCACACGTGTGTGTGTGTGTGTGTGTGTGTTATTGTGAAACTAGGTGTGGCCCAGTTAGCAAATCCAGGGCTGGGTGTACAGGGTGTGTACAGTAAGTGCAATACAAAATATTTTTTTGCAAGATTAAGGTAGCCAATAGCAGAGAACCAGAAAGTGTTTCCTCCAGCTGCCCCATAGGGAGCCGTTTAATTGGTGGCTTCCTGCAACCAACAGGGAGAGAGGGATGAGAGATCAAACTAGGGGAGACATGTTGTCCCTAATTTCTCTCAGGAGAGGGAGGTGGAGGAAAATAGAGAGAGAAAGAAAGGAAGAGAGAGAGAGATGTAGAGAGAGAGATGTAGAGAGAGAGAGAGAGAGAAAGAGAGATGTAGAGAGAGAGAGAGAGATGTAGAGAGAGAGATGTAGAGAGAGATGTAGAGAGAGAGAGAGAGAGAGACATAGAGAGAGACATAGAGAGAGACATAGAGAGAGAGAAAGAGAGAGGTAGATTCCTGCTGACTCACCGTGTTCAAACATCATGTCGCTAACTAAGGGCTGAACAAGTTTAAGAGGATACATACACAGCAGCGCGGTGGGCAGCGAGGAGGGGGCTAATGCTAACTAATGATAATCTATGCCTGGGACAATCAATGTGCTGAGCATGCAGCCACTGCACCGCCTCCGAATTGATTGGATTCAGCACCACAGCACAGAAAAAAAAAACCCTGTTCTGACTCGATTTTAAAAAGCCAAAAGGCACTTTCTGGTGCGAAACGCGAGCTGGATTCGATAACTCATACGTAGCTTACAGACCGAGGCAATTACCAGCAGAGACCCTGAAACACCGCCCATTAAGGACATCATCTGACATGACGTTGTCCTGTTGACATGTAGCTTGACGTTGGGTCTAGTTCACTGCATCTCCTCCCCTCCGTGTCAGAACAAGAGGGCCGTTATAAAGATAACCATCAGCAAGGATAACATGGATATAACATCGATATTCATCGATAACATGCAGCCGAGCAGCAAATTACAAAGGCAGCGAGGCCTTGAGCTTGTCTTCAGATGGACTGGGCGAGGGCGAGGGCTGTATGGATTGAGTATAACGTGGCCCTGGGTGACAACCAACACAGGCGATATTGGAGTCTCAGCTAATAACCTTGTCATGTCAGAGGCTGCTCCTGTTGTCATGGGGAGGAATAAACAAAGATGGAGAACACCCTCAGCCAGCCAGTCAGTCAGCCAGTCAGCCAGTCAGCCAGTCAGCCAGTCAGCCAGTCAGCCAGCCAGCCAGGAAAAAGCTGAGGGATATGGAGGACACTACCCAATTCACTCTCACTCTGCCTCTCTTTTAATTCCTCCATCTATACAGTAGAGAAGAGAAGTGTAGAGTACAGTAGAGTACAGTAGAGTACAGTAGAGTACCGTAGAGTACAGTAGCAAATAGTAGAGTACAGTTCAGTAGAGTAGAGTACAGTACAGTAGAAAACAGGAGCTGGAGAAAGAGGAAGTGTCCTGCCACCTGATCCTGCCCCTCACCTGTCGCACGTTGTCGTTCCAGAGGGAAAACAAACAGTGAAAGTGTAGTGAAACTGGGGCCAGTTTCACTCAGGCTAGGCCAACATGGCTGCACCCTGCTGGTTCCTTATGAGCTTCCAGAGAGCTGTTCCTCTGCAGAGGTGGATCTGAACCAACAACCTCTTGATCTACAGTCAAATGCTCCACCACTGAGCTATCCCCAACACTTACAAACCCACTCTACATCTCCATAATCCTGTCATCTCTCATCGCTGCCCACAGCCTATCGGGAGAGCTTTGCTGAGGTCAGAACTGCCTACCAACAGAACAGGTTGGACAACTATGACCTTTCCGTTGGGCACTGGCTCCATAGGCAGCCAGGCACTCTAATAGTCTTAAGAAGGAACTCGACTTTGGTTTCAAGAGCAACTCTTCAAGTTCCCATTATGTTTTGATTCCCTTTCCAGCTGAAATGCTGTCCCCTCGTTGACAAGTTGGACACCTGGTCGACAGCCAGCGACGAAAGCTTCAGTGGAGACACTCCCTCAAAGGCCTGTCCATTCGAAGAGCTTACAGCGCAACTTCACATTCAGCTGAGAACAGGAGCTGAGATTCAGCTGAGAACAACAGGAGCTGAGATTCAGCTGAGAACAGGAGCTGACATTGAGAGTTCAGCGTTTTTAAAGAGGCTTGTTCTCGTAGCCATCACCTTTGTGATACTCCCACTCTTCTTTGCTCACACAAAAACACTCTGTTGCTCACGCGCACACGCCCAAACACACACACACACACACACAAGCACACACACACAAGCACACTTGGGAAAAAAGCCTGTGTGACCTAGTTTCTATTCAATCACAGGGCCTTTTGTACCCAGCAGCTGCAGACATGGGTGATAGTCAGCTGGGCCAGGCAGGAACAAAGACTTTACCAGCTAGCAAGACCTTCATCTGCAGCCCTACCAGCTAGCTAGCAAGACCTCCATCTGCATCCCTACCAGCTAGCAAGACCTCCATCAGCAGCCCTACCAGCTAGCTAGCAAGACCTCCATCTGCATCCCTACCAGCTAGCTAGCAAGACCTCCATCTGCATCCCTACCAGCTAGCTAGCAAGACCTCCATCTGCATCCCTATCAGCTAGCTAACAAGACCTTCATCTGCAGCCCTACCAGCTAGCTAGCAAGACCTTCATCTGTAGCCCTATCAGCTAGCTAGCAAGACCTTCATCTGCATCCCTACCAGCTAGCTAGCAAGACCTCCATCTGCATCCCTACCAGCTAGCTAACAAGACCGTCATCTGCAGCCCTACCAACTAGCTAACAAGACCTCAATCTGCAGCCCTATCAGCTAGCTAGCAAGACCTTCATCTGCAGCTAGCTAGCAAGATCTTCATCTGCATCCCTACCAGCTAGCTAGCAAGACCTTCATCTGCAGCCCTACCAACTAGCTAGCAAGACCTTGATCTGCAGCCCTACCAACTAGCTAGCAAGACCTCCATCTGCATCCCTACCAACTAGCTAGCAAGACCTCCATCTGCATCCCTACCAGCTAGCTAGCAAGACCTTCATCTGCAGCTAGCAAGCAAGATCTTCATCTGCATCCCTACCAGCTAGCTAGCAAGACCTCCATATGCATCCCTACCAGCTAGCTAGCTAAACATCCATCTGCATCCCAGAAGCTGCCCTCCTTCCCTGGCCACACAGCTTCCTCACCCCCCAGGCTGACTCAGGGAGGTGGAAGTAGGCCTAGGCCAGAGAAGCTAGTCCTTCCTGAGAGAGTGGAAACTAGGTGGGACTTGTTCATAAGGAAGATAACAAGCAGAAATGAATAAAATTTCAAAACAGTTTTGTACCACAGCGTTGGTACAAATGCACACACTCGCAGAACACACACACACACGTGCACACACACACACTTGCAGAACACAAACACACACGTGCACACACACAAACATGCACACACACACAGTCTCTCCTACCTGCAGGTGTTCGGTGGAGCTGCTGCTCAGCTCTTCTCCAGACTCTGAGTCGTTGGTGCGTCTCTCCGATCCCTCGCCGGCCGAGTCACAGTGTTGAGTGCTGTCCACGTCCAACGGAGCCCTCTGGAGGTCCGGAGAGCTGGCGCGGAAGCGAGGCAGCGTGCTCCGCTTGGCTGGGTGGGGAGGGGTGCACCCGGAGTGGCTTCCTGGGAAGGGCGGGGCCTCTGGAAGGGCGTGGTCATTGTCGCTGCCCGGGCTGTGGTTGGCGTTGCGGCGCAGGGAGGGTGGCGTGGGGTGCCCGGACGAGGTGGAGGGCGACAGGGAGGAGGGCGAGTGCGAGCGGAGCCCGAGGACAGACGACTCGCTTCCTCCGCTCCGGTTGAGGTTCTCGTTGGAGCGGCGTACTTCCTGCATTCCCCGGGACGCTGTCACCGGCCCCGCCCCCACCCCGGGGTGCAGCAGGTGCTTGGGAGGGGGCATGAGGGCCTTGCGGACCTCCCTGACATACTGGGCGGGGACATAGAAAGGCTTGGCCCCCTCGTCCCTCCTCACCTGCCACCAGTCTTCGTTGCTCTTCTTCACCAGCAGGAAGTGCTCCCCCTGGTGGATGGTAATGAGACGCTCCTTGGCCTTGTACTCGTAGTCGTAGTCCACCTCGATGTACACCTGGCCCGGGGCGATGGGCAGGTCCGCCATGACAGCCCGACGCACTGGATCTCACCGCCGCTGGCTGGACGAGGAGCTCAGAGGCATGGCTCGCCGACCGCCGCTGGAGGGACGGGGACAGGAAGAGGAATATGAAGACCGAGGGGAGGAGGTTCTTTCTACATGGATGGGATAGGCCCCTCCCACTTTTTAAAAACGGACAATCCGTCCCCCTCACAAAAAAAGAAAAAGAAAAGCTGTCTTAAAACAAACGTGCGCCACAGTGAAGACCAGAGACATAAATCAGATGTTTTTTTCCTCCACAACCCCCCCCCCCCCACCCCCCAGGCAGTATTCAGCCAACTGTAACATCATAAGTCTCTGGTCTACAGGAGAACCAGGCATACTGAACTCTCTGAGGGTCCAGATGGACTCCTCGGAGAGGCCCTTAGAAAGCACAAGCGTTTGGACAAGAAGCAGGTAAACCCAAAACAAACCGTAGAGAGCCGTGAACAATATCTGTGACAGTAGGACCTATAGGCCTGCTCAATCCAATTGAGGGTGAACAAACAGACTATAGGGGCCAGTAATCCCACTAACTTACAGACACGTAGGTCTGGGAAGCCAGCGGAGAAGAAAATAAGATTAGAGAGGGAGGGAGGTCCAGTAATATGACTCACGTGTTTCCCTCACTCCATCGCATTCTGGGACTCTCTCACTTTGAATCTCTATGTCGCTCTCTGCCACTCATTTAGCCCTCTCTCTCTCCTCTTACCGTCGAGTGGAACACAAACAGCTCCATTTGATCAACGCGGCGGTTTCTTCGGGCAAGGGACTTGAAAATGGTGATGCGATAAATTAAAACGTTAACTGGCTTTCTTACTAACAAGGAGGGACATTGCATAAATACTAATACATTGCATAAAATGTACAGTAAAGTACATATCCTAACGTTACATTAACTCTTCTAATCACTATATTTACCATACCGAGCAAGAGGTAGTCAAATCATACATACCACTGATGTCTCACACACACACACACCTCTAATCAAGACAAAAGTTCAGGAACATCTTGCACAATCTCAACATTGAGGCGGTGTTGTTCAAACAAACTATCCTTCACTTAGAGTCTGTCAGTTACAAGAATGTGCAAATCATACACAGCAATAAAAAATATATTTCAGTTAATTCCAAATAATTTGACTTTGTTTTACAGTTTATCTTCGACGGCCTACATTTGGATTTTAGAACGCTACTGTGGGCAGGGTGAAAAAATAAACCTTAATTTAACTTTCCTAGATTTGCATAATCCAAACAAACCCAGGTGCAAAACCGGTGTGTCATTTTGTGTTGAGGAATATCTGATTCACTATACCAGCCTGAGGCTCTTCCTCCACTGAAGACATTCAGTCACCACTATGTGACACCATGAGCTCAGCCTGTTTGCATAGGTTATACTACTACTGAATCCTAGGGTGTCATTAGCTAAGAGAGAGAGAGAGAGAGGGAGAGGGAATATGAGAGACAGAGAGAGAGAGAGAGAGAGAGAGAGAGAGAGAGAGAGGGAATATGAGCGACAGAGAGAGAGAGAGAGGGAATATGAGCGACAGAGAGAGGGAATATGAGAGACAGAGAGAGAGAGAGAGAGAGAGAGAGAGAGAGAGAGAGAGAGAGAGAGAGAGAGAGAGAGAGAGAGAGAGAGAGAGAGAGAGAGAGAGAGAGAGAGAGAAAAGAAAGTGAGAGAGAGAGAGGAAATGAGAGAGGGAGAGAAAGAGAGTGAGGGAGAGAGAAGGTCAGACAGGGTACAATGGAACTACATGTCTTTAGGAAGAAGGCAATTCCCCAAAAAAGTAGTCAACAACAAATTTCCCTCCTCCCCTCTACCTTATCTCCTCCATCCCTACCCCCCCTCCCCTTACGTCAACATCCTTCCACCCTCGTACTTTTCCTCCCACAAATAAAGTCTAGAAAACACGAGAGCTGACTATGAATACAGTAAGATTGTATGATTTGTCCAAACCTTGGTAAGATCACAGACCTGTCCACAACAATCACACCTGGAGTGACTGACCAAAGCATGAGTGCCTCTGCCAGCCAAGCATGTTTCCAGATCAATTTAAATGGGACTATTAGGCTTGGCTATGTGTGAGTGCAGGAAACTGGCCTTGAAAGTGTTTATTCCACGTCATAACAACCCCTTAGCTTCCCAATGTCATAACACACCATTAACCCCAAAACCCTGTCTGTATCTTCCAATGACTCTCTGAGAGACCAAACATTATTAACGCTACCAAGGGCTTCAAAGCTGTCCACAGATCAGCACCGACAATCAACCTTAACCCTCAGGGAAAGACAACAGGTGGGGAAAAACCTCCAACTGAAAATCTGAACGGATCCTCTCCTCCAGAGACACCTCTGGTAGAAATCTAGAGAATTGTCCCATTTTAGAAGATTGTGTCTGAAAACCATCAGTCTGCCACCTGTTGACTCATCCTTGACCAGATAATGGAGAAGGTATTGGTGGAACTGTACAAGTCATATGTCAGGGGAGTCCATGAGAGAGGCTTGTCCTGCCCATGAGCTATGCTCATACTGGGGGAGTGACAACACTGGGAGCTGCAATCCTGTCACTTCATAATGGGCTGACTGGAATGGAGAATGCGCCACCGTCAGCACACAAACCCCAGCTATTTCACCCTCCCCTAGCTACCGCTCTCCTCCTACATAGGCCTGGTGATAGGTAATAGGTATCGATATCACCGGGATGTTTTTTTCTTGCCCTCTTCTTTCGAGTTTCTATTGATCGAGACAATTAACAATGAGGCCGGTCGTTCTTTCGATGGCTGCTGACTGGCAGAAAGGCTGATTCTAGTTCGAATAGAGTCAGACCTGACTCGCCTTCTGCGGAGACCTCTTGGCTAGCGTCAATGCAATAACTTTTGGTTGTCATCTAGTCTACTCGTTTAAAAAAAAAAAGAAAAAAAGCGGGACTCTGAAATCAGTTAAATGAAAAAACGTCATTCATTATATAATAGTTTACGTTAAGGTGTAGGCTACTAACAGATTGTTGTTGCCATGGCAACTAAACCAAGGGGGCGCGATCGCTAACTTTCCTACCGCAAATAAAGTCAATTTGCAACAGACACTGGATTAACCGGAGAGTTTAAGACCGTCTGGTCAAGACTAGTCTTAAACCAAGTCAAACCAACTGTCCCCTGAACTTTCCAGCAAGTCCAACAGTATTAGACAAGACTATTACAGACTGTAACAAGCAGAGGTCCAGAATGACCTCTCAAATGTAGCTACATCCCAAATATAGTCCCTTGGTGTTCCTAGCAGCTTGATATAGAAGATCTGCCCTATATACTCCAACACGTTGAGTTTGAGTAAATGGGCCAGTCATCCCTACTGTACCAGGGACCGGTTGCACAAAACACCTTAAGATGTTCACTAGCATATTTAAGGTTCTCTCCTTGCTAGGCTTATTTATGCCCCAGGCCTCCAAAAATCAATCTGTAACGAACGGGCATTTGTTACCTACATTAGATTTCCTTGGTTTGATGACATGGAAATACGTAGGTTAACGGCAAAGGTGTATATGGTTTAATTTATAATTACTGGCATGTTTGTTTTTTTGTTTTGCAATAATCTTCAAGTAGACTAAAGCTCTCTCTGATTCCTCATTATGTTGATTAGATCGTATCATACGGATGTTTTTGTTATTATAGCTCCATACTTGTGCGTGTACAATTGTCAACTTCTTAAAGGGAGAAACCTAAATTACCTTGTCCAGTACGCGCTCCTAACTGAACTTCCTGGAACACTCCGTTTTCTTCGGGCAAGGGACTTGAAAATGGTGACGATAAATTAAACGTTAACTGGCTTTCTTACCAACAAGGAGGGACATTGCATAAAATGTACAGTAAAGTACATATCCTAACGTTACATTAACTGTTCTAATCACTATATTTACCATACCGAGCAAGTTTAAACTTTTTACTACTACTAAAATCACTACGGGGTGTCGACAGTAGAGTGCATGCACAAGAACGTCTCGTGGTCACTACAGGTCTGTCAGAACAGGTTCAATTCCATTCCATCAAACTGAAGAATGCTCGCTAGCTAAAAGCTAACATAGCTAGCCACCTAGCTGGCGCCGTGCGAGTAGCTGGCTAATTTGAAAAATGTTCAGTGTTCTTAGATACCACTGTCAGACAAACCTTATCTCCTGTCGGGGATAATCCTTCGGTGATAAAGAATCTATTGACTTGACCACAGGATATAATTCCATAAACTTTTCAGACAGCTTTTCCTTCGTCACGGTCTTCTTCGGACCGTGTACCGTCTCAGCACTTCTCCTGGGAAGGTAGTTGCGCTACGACAAGTACAGGCACTTCTGCCTCGTTCCCATTTCTCTTTCCTGGTGATCCGTCTTTGCCTGCTGAGTTGCCAAGTTCACCACCTCCGCAAACCTCTCTCAGGTGAGTCTTGGTGGGCCTGTAACTCCACCTTGTGGCCAAGGAAAGGTACGACAGAGAGTTTGCAGTGATACCTACAGTAAGGCTGGGAACGAGCCCCATTTAATCGTGTTTTTGCCATGACCAACGCGCTCTCTAGGTGTTGTGTTATAGTCAGAAATAGCCTATCGAGAGGTCTATGTTATGGCATGTTTCACCATTCAACCCCCCCACCCCCATGGTCTTTCCAAATCTAATATGTGATGTGTTTCTCTGAGCAAAATAATTGTTGTAACCGAAACTCAATTTTGTCTGCTGTCATAAAGGAAGATCAGTTTTCACTCCAGAGACTACATGTTGAATGGGTGGCAACTGATTCAAATCCAGAGTGACTGGCGGTCTATTGGAAGTCACTTTCCTCTTTAGACAGTTAATTACAAACAGCCAAATTAGAACCTAGAGATTATCCTGTAACCCGAGTTTCAGAATTGGGTGATTTTTTCTTATTCTCTACAATTCGCAATTGGAAACCCTCATTGTATAACTAATTACTTGAAGACACCAATACCAGAATAGTTTTTTCATAATTATTTAATCACACATACATTTACATCATGCAGTCAATCCAAAAAGGTGATATCATTTACTTCCCCGTTTCCCTCTTTTGAGCCCCGCAGTTGTGCCCCAGTTCTCCAGGAATGATCCAGTACCGTTCTGTCCATTGATGAAATCCTTACTGTCAATTAGGAATTGAGCAACTATTACACAGTAATAAAAAGTGGCTACGCGGTTTTTTTTTCTTTCTTTCGAATCAATGCAAACAAATTGTTGTTAATTTTGTGTCATAAACAGGTGAATGTGGTTTACCTCCTCCCCTCACCCCATTTCATATCACTTAAAGCGGGACCGCGGGCAGGTGAAGACGGGGTATGAAGACCATACTGCGAGTGTACTGCTCTGAAGTTACATTAAGACGGGATGGACACAGCGCTGTCCTGACGCAGTTTCGGGCAAAGCCTCAAATTCTAGCCTCTACATAACGATAAACCGATCATGTAAACATAGTAACACCATTCCGCTATCAGGCTTTTTGGAAATAGTTTACAATTTCCCTCCCTCAAGACAAGGGGTTTAGAGTGTATTCGAAACACAGGTCCAATGTTTCAGAAGAATTCTCAAGTGCTATTAATTAAATAGCCTACATATTCAAGCGGAAACAATAAAAGTTAAATTCTGAAACGGCTTATCGTAGCTGACTATAAAAACGGAACAAAACAAAAAACCTCATCCAGGTCATACCTAACAATCATGGCTATACAATATTTGTATGCCTATATTGCACTCACAAGATGGTTTCATGCTTTGTATCACTGCTTTGCAAAGGCTTCAGATTTGACAGGACAACAATAGGTGGGAGGGGGCATCTGTTCCCTAGATTGTTGGCCAGCATACTAAATCCTAACAAACTCTAACAAACTTTTAGTTTCGTATTTCAAGGTTGATACTTGAAGGAAGCTTATCCAATTGACAACTTAATTGCCTTGACCATGGCCCTGCTTCACCTGATTGGCTGATCAGTGGCAAGGGCCGGGGCCAATCCAACGCCGCCTTTCATTCAAATGCACTTCCAGTAGAAAAGGTTAACCGCTAGATAGCAACTGTTGAATCTAATTTCCACATAAAGGTTGTATTCGGGAAGGGGACGGGGGGATCTTAAGTGAGGCACCCTAGATAAAAAAAAAAAACAGTTATATACTGAAAAGCTATTTTACACTTAAAATGGTTCCAGCCATAAGCCAAAACCAAATTCTAGCCTACTTCTTTCAAGAGAACGTTTCTGTGTGAAAGCGGCAAAACTAGGACAGGACAGGACAAGCGCGCGCACCATCTCAGTCTACGAGCAGATTTTCAGCAACACTATTTGAAACCACACAGGAGTAAAACATTAATCGACTTGGAAAAGGTTGAGATAAAGGTAGGGTTTCATCCGGATCATTCTCTCACCCCTTCACACACCCCCACTGCTTTGCATCCTTCTTGTGACCACCAATTTTCATTAACTTTTTTTAATATATATATATATATATATATATATTTTAACGATAGAAACATTGGCCTCCACAGGTACTCAAGTTAAATACATCTACTGCTGCACGTCTTGGCATTTTCAAACCCAAACACCTCTTAAGGAAGCATATGGTGCTGTAGTGAAGTTTTCCATCTGTACAACAGGACAGGACAAGTAGTGCTCAATGCCAACAAGTCAATTCAAACCTTTTTTTGTTGTGGTTTTTTTGTTTTTTAAAGAAGCATGTCAAATCTACCCAGAGAAAGTGTGACACAACCAAAATAAAGAAAAAAGAATGATAAAATGTACAGGTTAGCCTTGACAGAACGTGGTAGGATTTTCTCTTTCTGCTGTATTAAAGTTTTTTTGTTGTTGTTGCTGTCTAATTTTCTTATTCAGACACCAGTATAGTACATTCAGCTTGGTACAGCAGACTACTTAGGACAAGGATGACGACAAACTGTGCAACGAAACAAAGCTACACATCAGGTCAAATGTACATGGATCCTTTGGCCAAGACTGCTGTGCTCTGCGCTGGATGACAAGGTCTTGTGTTTCACTGAATATTAAATCCCATTTCTTCTTTTTTTTTGTATAGTTGCAGACAGAGAGAAAAAGATTGGGGGGGGGGAGACAGACGAGAGAGAGAGAGAGAGAGAGAGAGAGAGAGAGAGAGAGAGAGAGAGAGAGAGAGAGAGAGAGAGAGAGAGAGAGAGGGAAACACAGAGGGGAGATCTGTACAGGTCATGAATATTTATATATTTATATTCAAAACTCCTCCCCCCAGACCAAGGCCTGGGCTGGTAAGGGGCTGTGGGTCACTGTGTGATGGGATGAGGGGTTGTCATGGTGATAGAAGTCACTCCTCCGATAATGATGCGAGTCATCCTCCCGTCTTCAGCTGCTGAGGCGGGGGGGGGGGGGGGGGGGGGGGGTAAGGTTAAATAGGTGAGACGTTAGAAGACATGATCACGTCCACAACTACCGTTATAAAAACTGAGACTTTATCTGGTCGAGTGGGGGAGGAGAGGAAGAAAGGGAGGGATGGAGGGGAAGTTAAATCAAGACCAGAGTTAGAGTGACCTACTTCTTGTCCTGTTTGGCTCCTCCGCCCCCCCTGATGGCCACAGCCTGGCTGTTCTGGTAGAGGCCCCCTCCGCTGCGGATCACGTTGGGGTGCGTGGGAGAGGCCACGGGGGGCTGCCCTGGGCGGATGGGTTTGGCTGCAAGGAGGAAAGGCAGAGCGTCAGGTGTGAGGCACAGGTACTTTTAAAAGACTCTGGGAAAAGTTGTTGGGCTGACTACACTTTTTTAGTTAAGTTAAAGTTGTTACAAAAAACAAAGTTTATGAAGCTAAAAAATATTTTTTGGGGGGGTTTTAAAAGGTTGAAAAATTATTTTCGAAAACAAGGTTAGAATAATTTTTTTTTGCAAGGTTTACAAAACATTTGACAGATTAAAACTACATTAACGAGCCTGGCTTAAAAAATGTAAGATTAGGAAATACAGATATTTGTGTAAAAAATAAAAATAATTTAAGAAGTATAAGTAAAGTGTGAGTGAAGGAGTGTGTGTGTGTCTCACCGATCTGAGCGGAATGCCCCCTCCTAGCCATGTTCTTGGCCCTCACGGCCTCCTTGATGCGGTCCACCTCCTGCTGGTAGCGCTTGCGGTCGCGGGCGGCGTTCTCCTTGGCCTCCTTCAGGGCCGTCTCCAGGGCCTTGACCCGCTCTGCCGTGGCTCGCAGACGCTTCTCCAGCTTGGGCAGCTCGCAGCGCAGGTCAGCGTTGTCACGCACCAGCTGGGAGTGAGGGAGAGGAGGAAGAGAGGGAGAGGAGGAAGAGAAGGAGAGGAGGTGGAAGAGAGCGAGAGGAGGAAGAGAGGGAGAGGAGGAAGAGAAGGAGAAGAGGAAGAGGTGGTTTGATGGATAGAGAAAGGAGGTGGATGGATGGATGGAGAGGGAGGGAAGGAGGGATGGATGGACGGAGAGAGGGAAGAGATAAGGGGGAAAGAGAGCAGTAAAGGGAAGGGGGGAGAGGAAAAAAAGAGAGACTGTTAAGTAAACGACTCAGGCAGTGTTGGCTGACTGTAGGAGAGCTGGTCTGCTTGCTGCTCACCTGCTTGTGGACCTTGGTGAGCTGCTCCAGGTTGTTCTCCAGGAAGGAGATCTTCTGTTTCTGGGCGGCGCTGCCTCCTGTGTCGTCAGAGTCCATCTCTGCGCTCTGCACAGACACAACACACACTCTGTCACACCACAAAGTAAGGGAACTGGAAATGGAGGCACGCACTGCCACCGGAGGAGCCCCCCACCCCCCTCCCCTCACACACTCTGGCATGCACCCCTAGACACACGCACACTCCTTTTGTACCTTTTTAACTCGAGTGGCCAGGTCCTGGACGAAGAGCTTCCTAAGGTTGTGCAGAGTCTGGAGTTCCTTAGCCTGATTTGAAAAGAGGAAGGGGAGGGGGAGAACGAGAGAGAGTGTGAGGATGAATGAGTCAGTGGACAGTGTGTGTAGGTGGCGTCGGTGTCTGCATAAATGTAAATAGACACCTCCACCGGGAAGCCCAGCCCTGGGCCAGGTGACTCACCACAGTCTCCTCCAGCCCCTTCAGGTCCTGTCTGGCCTGCTCCCTCCTGTCCTGCATCACCCTGCAACACCACAGCAACACACTGGGGTCAGGGGTCAGCCTCACACACACTGGGTGCTAAGGGTTAAACAGGAAGTGACAGAGAGAGATAGAGACAGAAATAGAGACAGATAGCGATAGGGAAAGATAGAGATGGAGGGAGACAGAGGTAGGGATAGAGAGACAGAGATAGAGGTAGGGATAGAGAAGAATTGAAACAGAGAGATGGAGACAGAGAGAGACGTGTGTGTGTACGTACGTGAGCTCGTGCAGCTTGCGGCTCTTCTCCTGGTCGGTGGACTTGAGCTTCTCGTGCTCCACCCTCAGCCTCTCCTGCTCCAGCATGATCTTCTGGTTCAGACTGGACAACACACACACACATATATATCAGACCATGCAGCTCTGTGTGACCGTATATCTATGATGGTCACTCCCGCAGGTCTGTGTTACTGCGTGTTTAACGGTTCTTACTCCTGCAGATCTGTGATCAGTTTCTCCTTCTTCTCCAGCTCGTCTCTCAGGCTACTGATCTGCTTCTGGTGGGCCTCGCGGTGACCGTGGATCTGCTTCTCCACAGCCTCCTGGGTGGGGGGGGGGGGGGGTCAAAGGTCAGCCGCCAACACCACAGGTCAGAGGGCATTCGCCAACACAACAGTTCAAAGGTCGTCCGTCAGGGTGTTCATGTTGTTGTGCTCCCAGGTATCCCACACCATGGGAACATGACTCCACCTTCACCGTCCAGTACAGGATCATGGCTAGACACATCATTTCATGATTTATAGGAATTAAACATTGTCCGTACCTTGACTTCGTTGGCTGACTGGATCTCATTCTCCTTCTCCATGGCATGGACTTTCTCTGTAGAAGTCATCATACACATCATCAGTTAGCTCTCATGGGCGCAAATCAGAGAGCCGTAATGAGAGAGAGAACAGAGAGAGACAGAGAGAGAGACAGAGAGAGAGGTACCCTGGGCGTTGATCTTGACCAGCTCCTCGTTGAGGGAGTCCACGTTCTCCTCCAGCTGCCTCTTCTTCTGCTCCACGTTCTGCAAGTACTCCGTCAGAGACTTGATCTTAGCCTCGTGCTGGTGAGAGGAGGTGGGGGAGAGAGGAGAGAGTGAGAGGGAGATCAAGAGGAGGAGGAGATGAGCATCAGTCCCTATGGATCCATCTAACACCTGGACCATTAAGGTTAGGCTAAGAGCTTAAAAACCCCCACTATCTGACACCAAGTGCAAAGATCCAGATCCAATCAATCAACACACTCGACCCCCCCCTGGTGTGAATCCCACAGACAGGGGAAGCAGCGTTCAGGCTGGTCTCATACCTGGGAGATGCGCAGCTGGCAGGCGGCCAGCTCCTTCTCGTTCTCCTCCATCTTCTGGTTGCTCTCAGACTGGGTGCTCTCCAGCTGCCTGCTGCGCTTCACCAGGGTCTTCACCTCCGACTTCATCTTACTGATGTAGAGACGAGCCACCGTGAACTCCTCATCTATAAGTCCGCTGCCCTCGTGTTGCTAAGGGAGGGAGGGGGGGGAGAGAGAGAGAGAAAGAGACAAGACAGAGAGAGTTAACCGACACGACTGAACAGCAGACAGCCTGTACCCTAACCCTCAGGAGGGGGTGCAGTGACACCCTACCTTGATGTCGTTGCTGCCTACGGCGATGCCGATCTCCGCCAGGTCCTTGAGCAGTGAGGACATCATTTCAGTCACCCTCTTCTTCTGGTGGTTCGACATCTCCTTCAGCTTCTGCAGCTCAGAGTCGATGGAGGACAGGACGGACTGGGGGGAGGGACACAGTCACAGTCACCATGCTGTACAAGTCCTATTCTCTTCTCACTAACAGATGGCATTGTTCATTTCAATATGCACATGATGGGGTTTCAAAAACAACTACCTAACCAGCTAACCAACCAGTCAACCAGCCAGCATTCAACAAGCCAGCTACCCAACCAGACAAGCGGCTAACAACCAGACACAGCCTCGTACCGATTTCTGGTTGAGCTCATCGCTGAGCATCTCGAACTCCTTGGTCTTGTCCTCCACCTCCTGGCTCTTCTGGTCGTAGTTGACGGCCAGCTCCTCCAGGGCCTGCAGCACCTCCTTCACCTCGTCCTTGGACGCCTCGTTCTCCGCCTGCAGGCGGTTCAGCTCTCCCTGCAGGTTGTCGTGGTCGCGGCGAGACGACGACAGGAGCTACCAGCAGGAGGGGGGGGGGGGGGGGGGGGGGGGGGGGGGGGAAGAAGGGAGAAAGGGAGAGATAGAGAGAGGGACAGGGAAAGATGGAGTGAGAGGAAGGGTGAGAGAGAGAGAGAGAGGTTAACATTTTGACATTCGGTGGGTGTGTGTTATATAAAAAACTGTGCATATGCAGAAACACAAGAAAAGGCTATGCATCAGTGAGTGTACATGGATATACGTAGTAACCAACTCATATTGTGATGAATTTGCAACCCTGCAATTCTAGGCTGAAGCCACCAGAGGTCCTACTGGGCCAACAGAATGTTCCTTGGTTCCAAACAGCCCAAGGCTCCGTAAGCTGCATGAGGCTTCGTCATTGGAGGATATTTATCCTGATACATTCTATTATCCTGGGGCCTAGGAGGGGCCAAACCACTGAGGTCATCAACTTCAGAGAACTCAAACACTAGCCCTTAGCCTGGGTCTAGTCCCCTAGCCTGGGTCTAGTCCCCTAGCCTGGATTTGCCCCCCAGCCTGGGTCTAGTCCCCCAGCCTGGGTCTAGTCCCCTAGCCTGGGTCTAGTTCCCTAGCCTGGGTCTAGTCCCCTAGCCTGGATTTGCCCCCCAGCCTGGGTCTAGTCTCCTAGCCTCGGTCTGCCCCCCCGCCTGGATCTGCCCCCCAGCCTGGGTCTAGTCCCCTAGCCTGGATCAGCCCTCCTCCTCCTCACCTCATCCTGGTCCAGCATCTGTTGTTTCAGTTTCTCCACCAGCTGACTCTGCTGGTTGATCTCATCGTCCTGCACAGAGAAAAAACACAACGTGATCGCTCGTTATTCACATTTACATTTAGCAGACGCTCTTATTCAGAGCGACTTACAGTAAGTACAGGGACATTCCCCCCTGAGGCAAGTAGGGTGAAGTGCCTTGCCCAAGAACACAACATCATTTGGCACGGCTGGTAATTGAACCAGCAACCTTCTGATTACTAGCCCAATTCCCTAACCGCTCAGCCACCTGACTCCCTTCCTGGGATAACTGACACAAAGACACACACAGATGTGCACACAGACACACACACCAGGAAGGAGAGATCCACACACACACACACCAGGAAGGAGAGATCCAAACACACACACCTTGTCGTCCAGCTGGTTATACAGCTTAGCCAGCTCCGCCTCACACTTGCCCTTCTCTGCGTCCGTCAGACGGACCCCCGGGACGTTGGGTGTGGAGGCGGGCTTGTCGTTGGGGACGTTATCCAGGGCCAGCACCTCGGCGTTAGCCTTCTCCTTGTCGAACTGCTCGTCCACCGGCACGCTCTCTCCTGCAGGGGGCGCAGCGACAAGGTCAGGGGGTTGTGGAGCAGGACAGGATACAGAGTGGGAGGAGGAGAGCGACAGTAACTTGATAGCAAAGGAGAGGAAAGGAGAGAAGGAGACAAGACAAAAGAGAGGGATTCAGGACAGACAGCAAGACACGAGAGAAAGAGAGAAGAAAAGCGGATGGTCAGACAGACAGAAACAGACAGACAGAAACAGTCAGACAGAAACAGTCAGACAGACAAACAGACAGACAGAAACAGACAGACAGAAACAGTCAGACAGACAGAAACAGTCAGACAGACAAACAGTCAGACAGACAGAAACAGTCAGACAGACAGAAACAGACAGAAACAGTCAGTCAGACAGACAGAAACAGACAGACACAGTCAGACAGACAGAAACAGTCAGACAGACAGAAACAGTCAGACAGACAGAAACAGTCAGTCAGACAGACAGAAACAGACAGACACAGTCAGACAGACAGAAACAGTCAGACAGACAGAAACCAGAAACAGACAGTCAGACAGATCCAGTCAGTCAGACAGGCTGGTCTCACCGTTCCTCCAGCGGTTGAGCTCGTTTTCCAGCCAGGTGACGGTGCTGCGCAGAGTCTTGTTCTTCTCCTTCTCCCTCTCGTACTTCTTCTTCCACTGCTCCGCCGTCAGCTCCACGTTCACACACACCGTGTTCTTGATGGTCTTCGCTCTGGGAAACCACACAAATGCAACAGCTGTTTATCCAGAATAGAGAATATATCGTGTACTCGTTCGACAGACTTTTTTTCTTAAAAGCGACGTAAAGGGAGAGGAGGGGGGATTTTAACCTAGATCTTCTTGATCAGAAGTCAAAATGTCATAGCCCTCCACATGTCACATGACGAAACACAGACAGTGGCCATAGTGTGACCTGGCCTGCACGTTTGCTGGTTTGGGTGTGCTTGATTCGACTCACCTCTGCCCGAACATGAGTGTGGACTTGCTCTCCGACTCGTTGTAGGAGGAGGGGGAGCAGCAGATGATGATGGTGGTCCGACAGTTTCCCCCCAGGGAGTCCTGCAGGATACGGGTCATCTTGCTGTCTCTGTAGGGGATGTATGCCTGGAACAGACAGGGAAGAGAAGGGGATCAGCCAAATACACAACCACAAAATGTGTAAGATGAGTCATTATAGTTAGTGCTGTCGGTTAAACGCTTTATTAACAGCGTTAACGCAAACCCATTTTAACGGCATACATTTTTTTTTCCGCGAGATTAACGTTCTTTTTGGCCTAGCAAACTTAGTTTTTTTCACATCCTCTTGCAACAACTACTGACGTTAGAAAAACTACAACACCATAGCGGATCTAGCTAGACCGGAAACAAAACACTAACTTTTTAACTAAAAGCTACACTATAACTATTGCTAAACATAAGCTAACACCCTCTCTTCCACAGCTACGTATGTAGCGTTAGCATCTTAGCGATGGCTAAAAGGTCCGATGTTAGCATGTCTGCTAAAGCATAAGGTTAAACGTAAGGTTAGCATCGCTGGACTCACCGAGCTCTCGGCCAGGGCGGAGATGACGTTACCCAGGGAGGACAGAGACTTGTTGATGTTCTTGGCCTCATCCAATACAGCTCCTTCTGCTCCCGTCTTACTGACCTGAGAGAGAGGAGGGAGAGAGAGGGAGAAAGACAGGGAGAAGAGAGAGAGAGACAGAGTTAGCCTAGCTAGCTCACAAATAAGAGGGACATCACAGGAAATCATCACATTTGTATTAAAGCTTAGTTGAGGACAAGAGACGTAGGAATAAGAACGTGTGAGCAACAGAATGCACTTGAGAAAAGATGTTCATTCAGGAACTAAGTTATACACCTTTTTTTTTATAATACTTTCCAGAAACAGTGTTTTGGTGATGTGGTTTAGTTCCAATATGTACTCATAGCACGGCTGATAATGAATGGACTGGAGCAGCAATGGGTCACCAATGGTTCATGGTCTATGTACGAGGTTAATGGATAAACAATGGAGGGGGACAGAAGATGATGGGTCAGTACAGGGGCCAGAGCTCTGAGAATTAAATCTCCTCTCCCTGGTGAGAGAGAAGAAAAGAGGACGATAGGGGTCAGAGAGGGGAGATGGAAAATGAAAGTGGAAAGGCAGTGATGGATGTGGTCAGATAGAGGAGCAGAGAGGAGAGCAGGAGGGAGGGAGGAAGGTGATTAGATGTGTAGGAAGGGGGGGGGAAGTAGCAGAGCGATTGGGAGAAAAACTGCTCATGAAGAAAGTCCACTAGCTAGCAGTTGCACCAGGATCTTGAAAGCTATCCTGCCCACACCCAGCCAGACTTGACCAGACCGGATTATACTGGACCGAACCAATCAGGCAACATCGGTTTAAATAAAAACAAACAGGATCATACCGGACAAGGCCAGACTGAACAGGCCAGACGAAATCAGATGAGACAGGATCAAAGGAGAGCAGACGGGTTCAGAGCAGGGTGTAAGGGGTCAGAGCAGGGTGTAAGGGGTCAGAGCAGGGTGTAAGGGGTCAGAGCAGGGTGTAAGGGGTCAGAGCAGAGTGTAAGGGGTCAGAGCAGGGTGTAAGGGGTCAGAGCAGGGTGTAAGGGGTCAGAGCAGGGTGTAAGGGGTCAGAGCAGGGTGTAAGGGATCAGAGCAGGGTGTAAGGGGTCAGAGCAGGGTGTAAGGGGTCAGAGCAGGGTGTAAGGGGTCAGAGCAGGGTGTAAGGGGTCAGAGCAGAGTGTAAGGGGTCAGAGCAGGGTGTAAGGGGTCAGAGCAGGGTGTAAGGGGTCAGAGCAGGGTGTAAGGGGTCAGAGCAGGGTGTAAGGGATCAGAGCAGGGTGTAAGGGGTCAGAGCAGGGTGTAAGGGGTCAGAGCAGGGTGTAAGGGGTCAGAGCAGGGTGTAAGGGATCAGAGCAGGGTGTAAGGGGTCAGAGCAGGGTGTAAGGGATCAGAGCAGGGTGTAAGGGGTCAGAGCAGGGTGTAAGGGGTCAGAGCAGGGTGTAAGGGGTCAGAGCAGGGTGTAAGGGATCAGAGCAGGGTGTAAGGGGTCAGAGCAGGGTGTAAGGGGTCAGAGCAGGGTGTAAGGGGTCAGAGCAGGGTGTAAGGGGTCAGAGCAGGGTGTAAGGGATCAGAGCAGGGTGTAAGGGGTCAGAGCAGGGTGTAAGGGGTCAGAGCAGGGTGTAAGGGGTCAGAGCAGGGTGTAAGGGATCAGAGCAGGGTGTAAGGGGTCAGAGCAGGGTGTAAGGGGGAGCCCTGTTCTCTCACCTTCTCACTGCCAGCCAGATCCACCAGGTAGAGCTTCCCGCTCAGCTTCTGCTCAGTCTGAGTGTTCTCCTGCTTCACGTTGATCAGGAAGATGCTGTGACTGCGGGAGCTGTGCTCATTCATGTCTGCCCAAACACACACACACAACACACGCACCACACACACACCTTCTTTTAGAGTGCCCACAAGGTTCCTTTTATAACACAATCCTCCTTCATCAACGCTTTTATACTTTCCCCAAAACCATTAGTAATAACTAAGAACTCCCCAACATGAAAGCTGACGTAAACAACCACATGTATTAATGTAGAGTACGGGACAGTATGTAGAGTACGGGACAGTATGTAGAGTACGGGACAGTATGTAGAGTACGGGACAGTATAGGACTGGGTTCGTCGTCTCTTACTTGTGACTGCTACGTGTCGGTTTGATTTGCCTTCATCGATGGTGTCCATGACTTCCTCAGGGCTGCAGACAAACCTCTCAGTGCAGCCCTGTGATCCAAAACAAACATACACCAGATTACCTCTATCATATCCATGAGGTGTTGTCAACATAAAAAAGTATAAGCACAACACTGGCTTAAATTCGATTTGTCTCTATTGAACAAGTCGCTATTTGCTTTGTCTGAATTATGCCTCGGGTCTGCAGGTGAGAGAACATTCAAGGTGAAAAGATTTCCTCTCACCTTCACATACGGCACACGGTTTTTGTCTTCGTGCACGGACAGGTTGGTCTTTGACACTGGAGAGGAGAAGGAGAGGTTGACTGCAGCTGAATCACAATGTTTCAAGGCATGCTGCTTCTAGATTGTGTAATTACTGTCTAACACAGTGCACTCTGCAGAGCGCCACCAGTGAGGCATCATTTAGCTGGCCAGGGAACACCTATGATGTTAGACAGTGATTGCCCCATATTGATTGTATGGGAAAAGATGCATGCAGCTTATTCACACATTATCATTAGTATATGACACAGACACACTCTCTCTCTCACACACACCATTAATTTTGATATTAGTTACATCTGCTGCTCTGCACCACCCTCTTATCTTTCCTAAACATTCATTACCTCCATGTTTCAGAGCCCTTAATTGGCTCGTTATGTAAACAAGCTAATTCTCCCACAGCTAGCAGACTTGATGGGAGATGTCCTCATTAGGCTCCCAAACAGGCTCTTACCATCCAAAAGGTCCCGGATCTTGTCCAAGTAAATTTCAAAATATGAAACCTGTAAAGGAAAAATGACGAATTAGCCAGAACACCAAAACTTTTCTTAAATGTTTAAGAACTACTTTTACCAAAAGGCATGTCAAAAGTTAGCTATTATTAGCATCTCATAGTATGGATTCGTACATAGAATTGCATTTCTTTGAGAGAGCGTGCAAAGAGAAGCAAACAGGAACGGGACTAAAAACGAATAAAAGCAGTCGTGCCCTCTCGACCTACCTTGATATGGAACTCCAGGTTCTCATCCATGGAGTAGATGTAGTTGAAGATGTCCTGGACAATCCTGGGGATGATGCCCATCCCATCTGTGTCATGGAGGTTACCCTGAAACCAAACCACTTGTATTTGTACAGCCCTTTTCACAAGCAACATCACAGAGAGCTTTGAGCATACAGTACATGCATAGTAGGTGTACAGTATTGTTGAGTGCAGAGTACGTGTACAGTACGTGTACATCCAGACAAACGCAAACTAAACATCACAATTTGATGGTGAGTAAAACTGGTTGTTTCTGGATGAAACCCGTCTGAATAGGTAGACAGTGCTGGTCCCAGACGCAGCCTGCTGGCTCCTGCAGTGAGCGAGCGTACCTCCATGGTGTGTGTCTTGCCGGATGATGTCTGTCCGTAGGCGAATATTGTCCCGTTGTACCCCTCCAGCACATCTAAGAGAGAGAGGAGACACAACGTAGCATCTGTACTCACCTGCCAGTAACACATTCAAGGCTTTTTCACCAACCAGTAACACACAGATGGAGTGATCAACGCAGGTTGTGAAAAGATCAATACAAATGTATCAACAAACATAAAAAATCATTGATGAATCTCTATTGAGTTCATCATTGATACTGCTTAAGATCTACTGATCAACACGTGAACTTCAGAGGAGAACCTCAAATGTGGGATATGGTTTTTAAGAGGGCGCTCACCTTTGACAATCTTCTGAGCGCAGGCATTGTACACTTGTTCCTGTGTTGTGTTAGACTGGAACACTCTGTCAAACATGTAGGGCTTGCCCTGTAGGGAGAGGGGAGATACACACAGTCATAACATGTAGGGCTTAGGGAGAGGGGAGATACACACAGTCATAACATGTAGGGCTTAGGGAGAGGGGAGATACACACAGTCATAACATGTAGGGCTTAGGGAGAGGGGAGATACACACAGTCATAACATGTAGGGCTTAGGGAGAGGGGAGATACACACAGTCATAACATGTAGGGCTTGCCCTGTAGGGAGAGGGGAGATACACACAGTCATAACATGTAGGGCTTAGGGAGAGGGGAGATACACACAGTCATAACATGTAGGGCTTAGGGAGAGGGGAGATACACACAGTCATAACATGTAGGGCTTAGGGAGAGGGGAGATACACACAGTCATAACATGTAGGGCTTAGGGAGAGGGGAGATACACACAGTCATAACATGTAGGGCTTGCCCTGCAGGGAGAGGGGAGATACACACAGTCATAACATGTAGGGCTTAGGGAGAGGGGAGATACACAGTCATAACATGTAGGGCTTGCCCTGCAGGGAGAGGGGAGATACACACAGTCATAACATGTAGGGCTTGCCCTGTAGGGAGAGGGGAGATACACACAGTCATAACATGTAGGGCTTAGGGAGAGGGGAGATACACACAGTCATAACATGTAGGGCTTAGGGAGAGGGGAGATACACACAGTCATAACATGTAGGGCTTAGGGAGAGGGGAGATACACACAGTCATAACATGTAGGGCTTGCCCTGTAGGGAGAGGGGAGATACACACAGTCATAACATGTAGGGCTTAGGGAGAGGGGAGATACACACAGTCATAACATGTAGGGCTTAGGGAGAGGGGAGATACACACAGTCATAACATGTAGGGCTTAGGGAGAGGGGAGATACACACAGTCATAACATGTAGGGCTTAGGGAGAGGGGAGATACACACAGTCATAACATGTAGGGCTTAGGGAGAGGGGAGATACACACAGTCATAACATGTAGGGCTTGCCCTGTAAGGAGAGGGGAGATACACACAGTCATAACATGTAGGGCTTAGGGAGAGGGGAGATACACACAGTCATAACATGTAGGGCTTGCCGTGCAAGGAGAGGGGAGATACACACAGTCATAACATGTAGGGCTTAGGGAGAGGGGAGATACACACAGTCATAACATGTAGGGCTTGCCCTGCAGGGAGAGGGGAGATACACACAGTCATAACATGTAGGGCTTAGGGAGAGGGGAGATACACACAGTCATAACATGTAGGGCAGAGGTCGCCAACCTGTCGATCGCGATCGACGTGTCGATCTCGGAGACTTTCCCTGTCGATCTCCAAAATAATTTCAGAAATACTGATCTCAGACTAATTCATGAACGCGGAGGATTCTTAAACTGAACGCGCGTTCTCTTGTACCTGGATTTTCATATTGGCCTGTGCGTGTTGCAAAGCAATTCACCGACAGAATAAATGGGCGTTTTTTCCCGAAGACGACCTTTGAGAGACCTGCTATCCCAGGATACCTGTGGGCGTGGTTGCCGTTGGTTTGTTTATTTACCCGGCCGTGTTGTCCACATAGTGTTAGCAAGCATGGCAGAGGCACCACGAAAGAGGGCGAAAAACTACAGTTTCCATCATGAATGGGAGGAGGAATTCATCTTTACCTTGGTAAAAGACAAGAGTGTGTGTATGTTGTGCCACCAGCCACAGGCACTGTCTAAGCGAGGGAATTTGGAGCGGCACCACAACACTAACCATCCGAAATTCAAAGACTGCTATCCACCAAAGAGCGCAATCCGCGCCAAAAAAGTTCAGGAGCTGAAAGTGGAGTTGAAGGCTCAACAGTCGCTTTTCTCACAACCTACGTCTCAAAGTAAGGCTGCAACTGAGGCGTCATTTCGTATTAGCCACATTTTGGCTAAACACAAGAGACCTTTTACAGATGGGGATTTGTTTAAGGAACTATTGACCGTCACCGCAGAGACTGTTTGCAGCACCTTCAAAAAGGTGTTGGAGGACTTGTCACTCTGTGAATATTTTTCACTGCAGTTTGATGAATCGCTGGATGTAATGGACACGGCTCAGCTTGTTGTATTTGTCAGAATGGCTTTCCAGGACTTTACAACAAAGGAGGACTTCCTCACTCTTCTCCAATTAAAAGAGAGAACGAGAGGTGAGGATATTTACAACGTTTTTAAAAGCTATGTCCGTGAAAAGAACATCCCCATTCAGAAACTGGTGGCAATCACTACCGATGGGGCACCGGCAATGTGCGGTGTGCACGCTGGTTTTATAGCACTGTGCCGTAATGATCCGGATTTCCCCGACTTCATGAAGTATCACTGTGTGATTCATCAGCAAGCCTTGGCTGGGAAAGTTGTGGACTTTTCTCATGTCATGTCACTGGTGGTCAAAGTGGTAAACTCGATTCGAGCAAAAGCGCTTCAGCATCGCTTATTCAAGGCGTTATTGGATGAGCTCGATTCGGCGTATGGAGACCTGCTTCTGCATGCTGATGTCAGGTGGTTGAGTCGCGGAAAAGTGCTGCAGCGATTTGTTGACTTGCTGCCTGAGATTAAGACGTTTCTGTCGAAAAGGAACGAGGAGCACGAGGAACTTTCAACGGATGCGTGGCTACTGGACCTGGGGTTTCTGACGGACCTAACCGGAAAACTGAACTCGCTCAACCACGAACTCCAGGGAAAAGACCGGCACCTCCTCCACATGATCAGCGCAGTGAATGCGTTCAAGGCCAAACTCTGTGTCTGGACCACGAATCTGAGGAAAGGGACGCTGACACACTTTACAAACCTGGAAAAAATGTCACAGTCCATCAAAGACTCTTCTGACTTTCACCCTGAGCAGTACTGTGTGCACCTGGACAAACTGGCAGCGGAGTTCAGTCGACGTTTTGGTGAGTTAGAAATCATGAAGGATATTGCTGCATTTCTTTCAAACCCATTCCTGCCTATTAATACAGAGGAGGTTGCAGACCAATTCGAGAAAGCATTTGCTTTGCCAAGTGGAGTGGACATGGAGATGCTTGATTTGCAAAATGACATTGAGCTGAAAGCCAGGTCAAGGGACAGTGACTTTTGGGGACTTGTCAGCCGAGAGAAGTTTCCTCTCCTCAGTGCATGTGCACTAAAAGTGAGTGCCTACTTTGGATCGACCTACCTCTGTGAAATGGCATTTTCACAGATGAAAATCACCAAATCCAAGTACAGGAGCCGGCTTACTGACAGACACCTCACAGACTGCCTCAGACTGGCTGTCTCTGCTTATGAGCCAAACTACAAGGCACTCACAGACAGTGTTCAGTCACAGCCATCACACTGACTTGTCACATGAGAAATTTGTCAGTGTTGTGTTGTAACTTCAGTTTATAAATAAAACCGTTCATATCCAGCCTGCTCATTGCAAAAGTGTTTTTTCTTGTTCATATTGTTCACAAAGTGTTTGATTTCATTCAATTACAATAAGGCCAAATATAAAGTTAAGTTGTAAGTTCAGTCTGGAGTCTGTTCTGTCTCTCAACGCCTCAATAGGTAGATCTTCGGGTCACCAAGGCAAAGGTCGGTGATCTTTGGCCTAAAAAGGTTGGTGACCACTGATGTAGGGCTTAGGGAGAGGGGAGATACACACAGTCATTACATGTAGGGCTTGTCCTGCAGGGAGAATGTTTTTACATTTTAAATAAGTCTGTTAACTTTAGCGGCCTGCTGTCTCTGGTTATTCTCTACTAGATCCTCTCTATATCCTGCCATCTTTTTATTTCCGCATCCTCTCCTCCCTACCTCTACCTCCTCCCTGCCTCTACCTCTACCTCCCTTTCTTCTCCCTACCTCTACCGCCTCCCTGCCTTTACCTCTTGTTCTGCCTCTACCTCCTGTTCTGCCTCTTCCTCCCTGCCTCTACCTCCCTTTCTCCTCCCTGCCTCTACCTCCCTTTCTCCTCCCTGCCTCTACCTCCTACCTGTTTCGTTATCCATCCCTCTATCCACTTATCCATCTCTCTCTCCATTCTCCTACCCATATCTCTTCTTATCCTATAAATCATTTTTTGTTCACTCCATCCAGGAAAATTTCTAGTGTCTGGCTCACACACGGAAGCCTGAAGTGATGGAGCAAGTTCCAGTGCAGATCTACACAAAGCCAGGAGATCAATTAAACCCATCCTTTAATCATAGAGATCTGATCTCCCACTGAACCCTGCATCAAACACCCCCTGGCTACGCTCCCGGTTGGCTTGTTGACAACACAACTCAGCACATTTCTGTTTGAAATAACAGACAGCTCCCAGACACCCTTTATACCTCCCTGTATGCAGGCTGCACTAACAGTGAGACTGCTACGCTGATTACAGAGAACGCAATCAGTCTTGGACACTCTTTCCCCGGTTGGCCGGGCCGCCCGATGGTGATTTTCTGTTTCAATGTCAACACCTGGATAAAGGATCACAGACTCCGTTCCCACGGTGACACGGCTGTCTCTGTTTACAGATGCTATGGAAACGGCCCACCCACACGACTCTTGGTCATTAGTCGTAACCGAGGTGGTGCAGCCAATCAAAAAGATGACTGTTTGTAAACAAACAACACGTCATGTGTCATGACTGTGCCTTGCCTGACTGAACACATTTGCTTCTACTTGGTAGTGTGTTAGGCCTGGTAGTGTGTTGAGGCCTGGTAGGGTGTTGAGGCCTGGTAGTGTGTCTAGGCCTGGTAGTGTGTTGAGGCCTGGTAGTGTGTTGAGGCCTGGTAGTGTGTTGAGGCCTGGTAGTGTGTTGAGGCCTGGTAGGGTGTTGAGGCCTGGTAGTGTGTCTAGGCCTGGTAGGGTGTTGAGGCCTGGTAGGGTGTTGAGGCCTGGTAGTGTGTTGAGGCCTGGTAGTGTGTTGAGGCCTGGTAGGGTGTTGAGGCCTGGTAGTGTGTTGAGGCCTGGTAGTGTGTTGATGCCTGGTAGGGTGTTGAGGCCTGGTAGTGTGTTGAGGCCTGGTAGGGTGTTGAGGCCTGGTAGTGTGTTGAGGCCTGGTAGGGTGTTGAGGCCTGGTAGTGTGTTGAGGCCTGGTAGTGTGTCTAGGCCTGGTAGTGTGTTGAGGCCTGGTAGGGTGTTGAGGCCTGGTAGTGTGTTGAGGCCTGGTAGTGTGTTGAGGCCTGGTAGTGTGTTGAGGCCTGGTAGGGTGTTGAGGCCTGGTAGTGTGTTGAGGCCTGGTAGTGTGTTGAGGCCTGGTAGGGTGTTGAGGCCTGGTAGTGTGTTGAGGCCTGGTAGTGTGTTGAGGCCTGGTAGTGTGTTGAGGCCTGGTAGGGTGTTGAGGCCTGGTAGGGTGTTGAGGCCTGGTAGTGTGTTGAGGCCTGGTAGTGTGTCTAGGCTGGTGCTACATGGTAAGGAAGGACTGGAGGAATGAGTTAATGATTGAGGGCACAGCCTGGCCTTGGAGTCATCCATTCAGCAACGTCAGCTGACGACTCAGGTCGCTCACAAGACATGACAGCACTTGAGTCCAGCTAGCCAGCCAAGCCAGCCAGCCAGCCAGCCAGCCAGCCAAATAGCTACCCAATCAAACATCCAGCCAGCCAATCAACCAGACAAACAGGCAAACATCCAGCCAGCCAAACAGCCAGACAAGCCAGCCAGCCAAATAGTTACCCAATCAAACATCCAGCCAGCCAGACAGCCAAACAGCCAGCATACCAAACAGCCAACCAGCCGGCCGGCCAACGTCCATTAGTCCTGTCAACACATTTCATCCTACCCAGTCAGTAGCAACAGAAAATAACTGCCTTCTTAGATCTCTGTTTTCAAAGTCAGTGGCCTAGTTATTTATGGTAGAATCTAACACAGGATATCTGTTCCACTGAGATTACTGTCTCAAGTCACGGTCGATGAGAAAAGAGCACTGTTTGTTTGTCGGCAGATAATCTTTAGTGATATATTGTGCTTTCGGCACATTTTAATTGGCAACGAACCAGAATAAACCAAAGGATATCCCCCATTGAGAAAAATATGAATTAAATAACCAAATGATCACTGAAACTATGATTTACAGAAACACTTTAACCTGTGTCGTCTCTGCTCGTGACCTGCCGGGACTGAAACTAACAAGCAGACAAATCTTGTTCTGATCCAACATGGAGGCATCTTCTACCCTCTCTCCCTTTTCCCTCTCTCCTTCCTCTGCTCCTCTCACCTTTCTGTTTACTTCCTGTCCTCTACTCTCCTTCTCTTCCTCTACCCATCCTCCCCCTTTCCACTTCCTCTACCTTTCTGCCTCTCCTCGACTCCCCTTTCCATTCCTCTCTCCTCCTCTCCACTGCCTGTTTCCACAGTCAGATCTAAAAGTAGCCCTGCTGTTGTGTGTTCATGGGAGATGTGACAGCATAGCCTGGGAGGCTGACGTGATCTTTTAGTGTGTGCACGAGTGACAGGGCAGTAATGGAGGCATGAATAATTCACTCCTGCCTTCGCCGTTCTAGCCAACCGCACTCCGCCTCATTCGGTAGACGAGTTTCTTTGCCACCACACCCCCCCCCCCCCTCTCTCTTTCTTTATCGTTGTCTGTGTGCGAGTCTCTCTCTCTCTCTTCCTTTTCAGTCCCTCTGTCTCTCTCCCCTTCTCGCGTTGTTGGTGTGTGTATGGTACAAGGCTGGGAGAAGCTCCATTCAAAGTGAGACGCTGCTGAATACCGGTTTTTCTACTCGGCTGTTACAGAGCAGAGGGATGGTAAACCACAGGGGGGGTGTGGTGTGCACAGGCTGAATGACACGGCTACAACACAGCCAGCTCCCACCTCTGGTCACAACTGTGCTGGGAGACACTGACATGGGACAACATCAGAGCAGAGGCTGCCTAGGCCTGCGGTAGCGGTTCAGTCGCTTCTCGTCAAAGCTCAGGTGACGAGGGCACAGCAGCAGGCCCTTTCACAGAGGGCACACTGACCAGGACTGTTATTAAAAAAAATAGGAGCTGAACTAAGTGAGTCAGTCATCCCGGATAAGAGCACAAAGCAAAACACACGTAATAGTAATCACCAGCCCCACCCTCCAGAGGATTTGCCAAGTGCCAGTTGCCATCTCTGATTGGTGGAACAGCTGGTTGCCAGGAGAGAGACAGCAGAGATTACCCAGGGGGCCGAGCAGGCCAGTGCTGCCTGAGTTACTGCTGGTGGTTATGAGTACAACAGCACAATGCTGTATATAATCATAACGTAGCGTGCATTCATTTTTTTAGACGCTTTTATCCAAAGTGACAAATGGGAGGCGGGGGGGGGTTGAACCTTAAAGGAGATTGAACCTGAATGATTCTTTTGATATGGTCTCCGACTCTCCTTACTTTACTTGAAAAACTGTAATGATGCCATCTTGAGATTCTTGAGAATCCAGTGCTTTCTTCAAAGTTGTGTCATTTTTCTTCAGTTTTCTTCATTGGATTCTGCTTGTCAGTCTTTGTGGGTGACACTGACACCTTAAAAGTTCCAGTCTACAGTTTGCCCTTCCCGCGACAGAAGCAGCCCATTATCACAGTGCACACTTAAGATAATGTGAATAACTAGCTAGTTTGTTTGCCTAAAATGTGTTGCCATGTAATGACGTCAATGACTCATTTATTCAGCTGTGCCAACCAAGTGCTTAACAAGTTTGTGTAGTCTGTGTAACGGTGTAACCTGCCGTTATTTCTTCAACTTGAGACGAAGCTTGCAGGACCAGAACGATTTAACTGTCGTCCGTTTCAGACACGCACACAATCCAGCGCTAAAAAAATCATACAAAAAAATCGAACAAGAGAAACAAAGTTTAATTCTTTTCTGAGGCGTGTCCAAATAGGCCCCTGCATCAAAGTCCAAGAAAAACAAATGAACTTGTTGAAGAGGAAATATATTATTTAACCACCCTTTAAGACTTACTACAGCTTCATTGCTTTTTAAAAAGTAAAATAGCTGGCCTTTAGCTTCTGCATTCTGTCATTCGTTTTATCGGTAGGCCAGTATGGAGTGTCAATTTGTTTGGTGGCATGACATGGCATTAAGCTAAAACGCTTCATCCCATTTAACGGCAGGACAAAGAATGTGAATAGGGTGTGCCAGTGCCACACTAGACAAAATATGATTGAATAAAGCCAAGGTAATTTGTTTTAGAAGCGCTAGAAGAGGTACTTGGGCACCAGTTCATGCTAAGACATTTCCTTATTGTTTTTTACAAGAATGCCAAACTCCCAATTTCCGTATCGTGTGGCGGGGTCTACATGTAAGACGAGTAATTAGGTCAGATAAAACAAACAGGGTACACTGATATTATCACCAGTTGCTTGCTATTGAGTGCAATATCGTGAAGAAATTGGTAGAACTGACGAAAAATAGACTAGAAACTGACTCGACTTATTGGGACAGCTGCCCAAAGCATTGTGGTACGGCTTTGTGGGTGTAATTTCCACGTCCAATTATCGGTACCTTCCTATCCATAGTCACCAGTTAAACCTGACTTTGTAAAAGTTCGTTTCTACTTGGCTATTTGGTGATGTTTCCTAACAAAGTGTGACATGTAAAGATTACCACTAACGTTACCTAAATAACCAGATAGATCGGCAGATATGCCATCGGCGATATACACGGGACTGCTAGTCAGTGACTATGTTAACTTAGTTCGTTATTTGGGTAGCCTAACTAGATGCTAGCTAGTAATGTACAAATAGAATGTCGTGACGCGTTAGCAAGCTTAACTAGTAGCTAGCTAGCAAATGACAGCAGAGGAGTTATTTGGCTCTAGCTAGCTGGTATATCTAGCTAGCTAGTTAGCTAGACTTATAGCTAGCCAGCTTGCTAAGTCGACGAGATATTACGATTTGTTGTCGGTATTAACAGAAATATTGTGTCTATATCTGTGGAATAGTGATTAATGAACGCTAGCTCGCATTGTTAGCTGTCCCCAGTTGAGCGCTGGTAAAAGCTACCAGCTAGTAATTTTGTTAGCTGTCCCCAGTGGAGCGGTGATATGGGTCAACACACAGAGAGCTGGCTTGCAGTGTGTGGACAGGTCAGTGCTAGCTGACGTTAGCTACAAGCTAGCTAGCTAGCTAGCTAGCTCGGTTGGCAGGTTACCTCAAACCTCACATGAAATGGCGCAGCGTAAACTATCACAGAGGGCACTCGCCCGAACTTGCAGAATTTAAACAAAATTACTTACCGCGATGACAACATTGTCTTCCCCTTGAAACTTTGGGATGTATTTATCCCCTCTGGTCACCTCTGAACTGTTCAGGGGCCTGAAACGGCACATCACTTTGATGGTGCACTCCGCCGGTACCTCCGCCATCTTTCTCGATTTATGAAGGCAAATTCACAATAAATTTAAAATATATCCCGGTTTTAGGGGAGGCCCAGGGTAAGGAGGGAGAGCCCCTGCCCCTCTGACCCACGCTGCGTCTGGAAAGAGCAGCAGTCGGTTAGATTTTCAGTGCTAAAATGTCTAATTCTTCTAGGGTGTACTAAAATCACTTCCTCTCCCGTATGGAAGCCATGATGCCGGTGGATCACTGGCCAGCTCACCCCTCCTGTGGATCGCGTATACCCAATGACGTCACCTTCTCTGTTGTCAACACGCAACTTTAGTCGATACATTTTATATTTCAAAAACCAAGTAACATTTAATTAAACATAGTGATAGCAGATACGTTTTTTTCTTTTGTATTTTGGGGCAATTCAAAAAATATATTTTCGGAAATGGTTTCCGTCTCAGACCTCAAATAAACAATTTAATTCTCGAAAACCGAGACACTTATTTTTATAAGCAATATTATGCGCATAGGGAATGGAAATTACATTCAAATCTGTGTTAAAATCATGACCTCACACAGCAGATGTTACAGCAGAACTATACCGGAACGAAACAAGTGTTTCACAGGCAGTGCCCATCCCCACCGCTCCCAGCCATAACACATATAGGCCTTTTTTGTTCTACACAGCTCATTCCTTTACTGATTGACAGAGCAAGTGGTCGTTGACTGAGAAGACAGACAGAGGAGGGTGTGGTGTTGCTGAGAGACAGTTGTCAGGAGGCCATTGCTAGCCGCACCAGTCATTCTCTTGCGTTCCAGCTGGCACAACTAGTGTTCAAACTAACCAGAGAGCAAGGCTGCTAGAATTACGGACAGACGTGGTTAGTTGGTGAATCCAACTTCAGTTGTCATGATTGGTTGTTAACTACTTCACAAGACAATCACCAAAATCATGATTTTCGGACCCCTATGGTTCAAGCAAAGACCTTTTCTTTGGTGGTGGTGGTGGTGGTGGTGGTGGTGGTGTTGATGGTTAGCTTTACCGAGTAGATTTCGTATATGGTGTGTTCATACATAGGTTCAAAACTACACAAGCTGGCCTTGGGCAGGAGTGTGGTCTGGAATGTAGATCTCAGACACCATGGAAACTTGTTGCCATAGAAACACACTGTAATGGGCGGAGGAGCTTCCCCACAGCTATTTATGATCTATGAGGTCATCCATGCTGTGTTAACCAGGACTACAGTTTTGCTGGTTTCCATGGAGAACAGGTCTGACAGGAGAGCATCACCTTCAAGGCATCAGTTAGAAGATGAGCTCATCTGTCTCATGTAGGGTACATGTACATTAGGATTAGCACTGACCATCTCTAGTATTATTGTTTCTTACTTAACCTGTTCTATATTTTCCCCTCTCCCCATCCTTAGCCTGGTATCAGGGCTGTAGCCATGGAGTCAACATTGAGGGGGGATAAATTATTTAAACGATAATTTCGGACAGCGTGTGTGGTTGTAGCGTACGACATTTATATACTTTTAAAAATATCTTTATATCAATATATTGGGGGGGGGGGGGGGGGGGGGGGGGACATCTTGACCAGATTTGAATGTGTCCCTGATGTGTCCCACCCAATATGATTACGGCCTTGCCTGTTACTATAATCACCACAATAACTTGCCCGTAATTAAGTGCAACAGTAAAAACTGAGACTGAAACTTTTTTTTTCTGTTGCAACATTAAGTACACAAAAATAAGCATCCTGTCAACCAATGTCCTGCGTGGGGTCATTCACTCCCAAGTGAATTTAATGTTATTTGATCAGTCAGAAAAAGAAAGGGACGGTTTATTTATCAAGCAAATACAAACATAACTTATAAGCTATATACGAGACACGTGGAGTCCATATCTCACTTCCGCCTCCAAAAATCATTTCTCACACTGATTATAAAATGTTACCCAACTGTTTCATTGACGCCTATATTTCATGCTGTCACACGCTTATTCACGTAGGCTACAACACAGGTCACATGCTCGTGATGCTACTATTTTGCTAATTTGTTTGTAACTTTTCTCATTGCTTGTATTTCAGTACTGCATTTAAATAATAATCAAATAAATTTAAAAACAAAGGTCACATGCTCGTTTGAACACCCACACCTCAAGCACTCCGACAGTGGGATGTGGAAGAGGCGGGAACACAGGAACAGATTGTCCAGTCACCGCTGTCACTTCATCCTAGACTTCGAACTTTACATTAGTATTTGTAAGTGGTGGGTCAGAAACACTTATTTTTAAGTCCCTATCATGTGGTTTTGAGGGGAGTTGTGTGTTATTTGTTCTCGAACATTTTCAAAAGTCAATTGTTCAAAAACGTTCATAAATTCTTTCTGATTTTAGTGTTCAGTTTTGTGTTTTTAGGGATTCGTAAACGACATTGTATTTGCACACCACTAGATGGCACCAGATACCCATTTTCTGTTAATCCACTGATTTATAGCTTATAACCAGATCAAATACCAACATCCTTATCTTCACTGGAGGCCTACTGCGCCCACCAGAGAATTCTGCTGAGATGGGATTTTCCACGCCTGTCGTTTCTCTTCTACTCCCACACGGAAATAATTGAATTGGGGGCCTTAATCCTTGAATGAATACATGGAGAGATGGAGTAATCTACTGGGGATTAGTGCTCACTGAATTCAACAGGCAGTAATCAGCCCAGAGATGCTCCACTAAGGTGCGTTAGGATTTAAAGTCAGTTAGAGGTGTGTGTTTGTGAGAGTCAGCGAGAAGAGAAAAGTAGTGTATGAGAGAGAAGGAAAGAAACAGAGAGAGAGAGAGAGAGAGAGAGGTATCTGTGAGGGTGTCCAATTGGTGTCCAATACAAAAGAGAAGAAAGGAGAGAAAATGAGATTTGTTTGATTGCTTTGTGCTGTTGACAAGTAATCAGAGGACTAGGTAAACTAGTGCTGCTGCCATCTTTGAGCTCCCACTGTGAAAGAGTGTGAGTCTGCTCTGGGGAAACTCCCAGTTCAGACACACACACACACACACATTACACACACACACACACACTGCAGAAAATCACCATCCCAGTCAGGAAGACACACACAACTCTCTCTTTCTCCTGTTCAAAACACACACAACTTTTCTACAAACACACATTCTCTATCTTTCCTTCCCTTTGTCTTAATCTTGCCCTCACACACACAGTCACACACTCTTCAGATTTGAGTTTTTCTCTTCAGTCATCAGTCCACTCTATACACACACTCACAAAATATACAATATCTTGTAATGATAACGCTCACTTAATTCATTCCCCTGGGGCCAAGTCCACCTCACAGCTCAAACTGCTGTTGAAACAGAGCACGACAGTTTGTGGGAGAAGGTGAAATTAGGATTTCCTCAGAACATTGCTTTTGGAACAGTCTGCTGACACAGTAGAAACTATAATTGTGTGAGTATGGTTGTGCAGAGCTGCAAAAGCAGAGCCAAGTTCTCAGAGTTGACCTCACACCGTGTTATAAAGTATCCCAGAACACCAAGAATGGGGTTTTGACTTCAAATTCATAACAGCCACATTGTGTGGGTGTGCCTGTTTCCTCCTCACCAAGGTGTGTTGACACCTATGACACCTGTTTCCTCCTCACCAAGGTGTGTTGATACCTATGACACCTGTTTCCTCCTCACCAAGGTGTGTTGACACCTGTGACACCTGTTTCCTCCTCACCAAGGTGTGTTGACACCTGTGACACCTGTTTCCTCCTCACCAAGGTGTGTTGACACCTGTGACACCTGTTTCCTCCTCACCAAGGTGTGTTGACACCTGTGACACCTGTTTCCTCCTCACCAAGGTGTGTTGACACCTGTGACACCTGTTTCCTCCTCACCAAGGTGTGTTGACACCTGTGACACCTGTTTCCTCTTCACCAAGGTGTGTTGACACCTGTGACACCTGTTTCCTCCTCACCAAGGTGTGTTGACACCTATGACACCTGTTTCCTCCTCACCAAGGTGTGTTGACACCTGTGACACCTGTTTCCTCCTCACCAAGGTGTGTTGACACCTGTGACACCTGTTTCCTCCTCACCAAGGTGTGTTGACACCTGTGACACCTGTTTCCTCCTCACCAAGGTGTGTTGACACCTGTGACACCTGTTTCCTCCTCACCAAGGTGTGTTGACACCTGTGACACCTGTTTCCTCCTCACCAAGGTGTGTTGACACCTATGACACCTGTTTCCTCCTCACCAAGGTGTGTTGACACCTATGACACCTGTTTCCTCCTCACCAAGGTGTGTTAACACCTATGACACCTGTTTCCTCCTCACCAAGGTGTGTTGACACCTATGACACCTGTGCGCTGAGTGTCCCGTTGTCTCCGGGAGTTGGAGATGCTTTTATCTCTGAGATGAGTTTTTCTTTCTACCAGGGCCTGGCTACTATTGAGAGAGAGGGAGAGATGGAGTAGAACCTGCAGTTCTCAACTGAACTGCAAGTTCAGTTGAGGTGATGATTATGTGTGTGTGTGTGTGTGTGTGTGTGAGAGTATGTGCTGGAGTTTCTGTAGCAGGCCGCTTCTCCTAGGCTGGTTAGAGGGCTACAGCTAGTGTTGCTACCTCTCAGGCCACTGGTACCCTTTCAGATTGACTGACCTGCAACAACCCAGGCCAGTCGGTCATGCAACAGATGTTTCTGGGGAGTCAGGAGTGAGAGATCGTTCAACACGGGCTGTTGTGCTGTCTCTGGAGACAGACATGTCCAGGTCTTCCCACAGCTGTGTGGAAGTCCTCAGAACCAGGAAAGACATCTGTAGTTCTAGGAAACACGGGTTTGAAGATCTCTTCTACTTCCAGCAAGATTGTCTGGGTACCACATCCTAGAACCTCTCTTCATGTGTCACTGTTCCCATTGGTATAAGAACATAACAGGCCTAGATAAGACCATCCCTCTCTAAGAAGGTGGTTGTGCTCACTAATGAGAACACAGAACCAAAATGGCTGCCGCCGCAGGGTGTCAGCACTTTCTATTTGGCGTTTTGTGGTAAGTGGAAGGAGCGGTTTTCAGAGGTGAGCCGTAATGGAGCTCGGGGTGAGTGAAGATATAATGAGGGAATGTTTCAAACTGTGAGAAAACATCTAGCTCTCCAAACTCATTTTCGACCTGCTCTTTCTCGCCTTGTTCATTTCATTGCTCCTCTCTAAATTGGAGCTGTAATGTACAAGTTCACATCGGACATTTGGATAGAAAAATAGGCTTGAATTTGAAAGGTACAATACTTACTAACATAATACATTACCAATATATACTTTGGTAACTGTCCACGCTTGAATAAGAGTAGACTTTCATACATGGGACCAGACGTTCGAATAAAAAGGCATGATCATAGATATTATCCTACAAATACAAATTCTATTGTAGAAGTACAACGTACTTTCTTACTTTGAACCTTTGTACACATTTCAACTTCAGCAGCAAGACCACTTATACCTGTCAACAAGTCACAGTGAAAAAAACTGCCTTTCTTAAGAACTCAAACTTGGTCGATTTTGTCAATGCTCACTCTGCCATTCATGAACCTTTATCATGGGCGTGCACGTGTTGCGCTGCCATAGCAACGCCTTTCCAACACTTTTTCTTTATGCGTCAGGCTTTGTGTTCTGAGAAGGTCAGAAAAGTGTTCTGAACCCTTCCTTGTTCCTGCTAAATAAAACCCTCCACTTCCTTGTTGAGGTATCAGGGTTAAATCCACATCTTAGCTAACATGACAGACACACACACACCAAATAACACAAGAGACATGCTGTTCCAAACACAATAATGCCCTGGAGGTTTGTTTTATTTCTTGTATTGATTTGATGTGTCTTTTCTTTTATCCCTCTTTGAATGTGGGGTCTACAAATGCAAACCTCATGAACCAATCAGGCCACAGGAACAGGCGTTCAGGATGTGGTACAGACATCAATCTATATGTAGTCTTGTTCAATACCAGACTCTTCACAGAAGAGAGCTCATGTTTTATTTATTCTTAAAAAAAAATTCTCGCTCCAGAGAAAGGCACCAAGAAACTTTATTTTGTGTTTCAAGGTCTTGCAGCCTTCTGGAAATATCGGAAAAAAAGAACAAAAAGATTTATTGTTTTTTGTTATATACATGTTTCTTTTTCATTAAGTATAAATTGGAATGATAAAAATGTAGAATGGTTACTGCATTATTATCCCTTATAGTTATTTTTCTTTCCTGTTTGGTTCAACAATAGAATGGAACAATAGAACAATAGAATAACAACAGAATGAAGTCTTTCTATGAGGAACATAAAATCATTATCCAAAAAGAGGGATACAAAAATAACTCGATTTCTTTCACAAAATGTGTGGGGGTGCAGGGGAATCATCGAAAAAAATTATAAAGAAAAAAAGAAAAAGTGCTTAAATCTTCAGAAGCTGCATTACTTCTGAAAAGAGACATCCTGTGTTGTTACTGGTCTCCAGAACTTTTGAATGGTAGATCGTCGCAATAATGATTACTCACTGACAAACCGATAAGAACTTCACCAAACCTCTCCTCTCCACCCCCACGTACACACTCCAACACTGACTGACTCCACATAACCCACCTACCGATAGCCCGCCAGTGTTCACCACGTACAAAACGACAGACAAGTTCAGATCCATCACATCTACACCCTAACCACAGCACGGGAGCCAATGATGGTCCAACATACAAAAAACAAGGTAAAAGAAACAAACAAAATTGTTTTGTTTTCTTTTGTAAACACGGCACAATAAATAGATCAAACGTGAGGGTCCACCCGGGCGATAACATCCATGATGGGCATGACTCACACCACTGCCAGTATGTCACTGTTTTTTTCTTCTTCTTTTTAATTTCATCCCAAGTGCAAAAACATCACATATGAACAAATTCTGTATTCAAGTCATGTCATGTACACAAGGGGTTTGGGGGCATTACAAATATGCAGTACTGTACATATAATTGCAATATTCATAATTTACAGACATTGATATCTCTTATAAACAAAAACAAATTAGGGAATAGGAGAAGGGGGGAGGTGGGCAGAATTGTGTGTGTGTATACAAGACGAGCATTGCAATTAAGTTCCCCCCCCTCCACCCACCCCGGTTGCCACGGAAACTGCGTGCCTCGCCCGTTTCCTGTCCATCCAACGCGTCTCTCTCTCTGACACAATGCATAGCACCTGACCTGGCCCCCCCCCCCCTCCCCCCCGGGGTCCCAGCTGTCTCGGGGTGGGGGGCGGGGCTACGTCACTTCCATGGCCACTGTGTTGTCTGATAGGCTGTTGAGGGGTGGCTTGTCTTGGTCCAGACTCTCCCTGTCGACAGACAGACATCACATTTAGACATTTTGCAGACGCTCTTATTCAGAGTGACTTACAGTAAGTAAAGACATTACCCCCGAGGCAAGTAGGGTGCCTTGCCCAAGGACACAACGTCATTTTGCACGGCTGGGAATCGAACCAGCAACCTTCTGATGAATAGCCCCAATTCCTTAACCGCTCAGCCATCTGACCCCCGCAGAAGAGATGCCCACCTTCTAACCACGACTTACCCCTCCCCTAAACACAAAACACACCCTCTCTCCCCCTCACCTGGGCCCCATGTCCAGGCCCCCCGTGGCAGCGGTGACCTTGGGCATCTGACAGTTGGCGCTGGCGGCCAGCTTTAAGGCGGATGTGGACACGGCGCTGAGCGCCCGGGGGATGTGGTGCCGCTTGCTGAGGGCGGCGGCGGCGGCGTTGGCGGCGCTGGCGCTCAGACGGAGGTTGCTGCCGTTCCCCGTCAGAACCTGAGTGGTGGTGGTGCAAGAGAGGGGGTGGGGGGTGCCGTTGTTGTTGCTATGGGCGACCGTGGAGGAGGGGTGGAGGAAGGTGGGGGAGGGCGTGCTGGAGAGGTGCAGGCCCTTGTAGACACCTGGAGGAGGAGGAAGAGAGGGGGGGGGGGGGGTTTAGAAACGTTCCACATTGTAAAACTCATCTGATTGGTTGTTGGGGAGTGACAAATTTGAGGGGATGGAAGTTGTTTGTGTTTGTTTACCAGCTGGACCACTAAGTGCTACACATCAATAAGCTGTCATTATCTTCACACACACACATGGATCAGATGACTGAAGTCATGCATCACTGCCCTTCCAGAAGCTTCCCCACTGCTTATGTTTCAACACCAGAGAAGGCTCGGGCAAATCGTTGATAGCCAAGCTCAGTGTGTGTGTGTGTGCGTGAGACAGATGCTTAGAGAATGGTGAAACTCTAGTAAAAAGTTACGCTCAATTTCCCACCGTCGCCAAGACTCCACCAGATTAGCTTTTGGATACAAGAGCCTCTTGAGGAACTTCAGACCTCGGCAGCGCTGTAGTCCTACCTGAGGGCGAGAGGACTCCGTTGACTCCTGTTCCCAGAACCCCCTCCTCCTTGGTCTTGAGGGTCAGCAGCTGGTCTGTGGAGACCAGGGCCGAGGCTGCGAACTGGGCGCTGGCCGAGTCTAACGTCTTAGACACCAGACCCTGGGGGAGGGAGAGAGATACAGCTGTTAACAGCAAGCTCGGCAAGTTAGAGAGAGAGAGAGAGAGAGAGAGTCAGGGCCAGAGAGAGGCAGACAGAGTTAGAGAGAGAGAGTCAGGGCCAGAGAGGCAGACAGAATTAGAGAGAGAGAGAGAGAGAGAGTCAGGGCCAGAGAGAAGCAGACAGAGTTAGAGAGGTAGAGAGTCAGGGCCGGATAGTGGCAGACAGAGAGAGGCAGGTGTCTGACCTGTGTGCTGTTGGTGGTGGAGGTCCTGTTAGCCTGCTGCTGCATCTGTTCTTGCTGCTGCTGCTGCATCTGAGCTAGCTGCTCCTGGTGCTGCTGGTACTGCTGGGCTGTGAACACTGGCAACACACACACACACACACACACACACACATTAACACGCTGGCCACTCTGACATCTCAAACCCAGCTCCCCATGTGAGTGTGGGCGGTGAGGGGAGCCCAGTCAGGTGGTTGGTCAGTTCACCACCAGGAGGCAAGCTCTTCTAACGTACCCACAGTCCTCACCCCCCCCCCCCCTCCATTCTGCCCACCAGGGAACAGGACAGCTAGGCGTTGTTGCTAGACTGGCTTGGTTTCAAACGCTAGATGGATCTGCAGATGGATGAACAGCCCTCTCTCCTACCTGGACCAGCGTTGGCGAGTGCTCGGCTACCGAACTGCTGCCCGTACTAAGACTGGCCTAGTCTGTGCCACACTACTACAGAAGCAGTTTCTGACATTTCCGTGTGTGTGCCTGTGTCTGGTTTGTTTGATATTCAGAGCAGGGAGCCCCCTCCCCCATACACAGACCAAACTCATGCATCTTATGAATTTATTTATCAAATGGCCGTTCTTAATTGACTCTGGCTGTCAGAGGGGGAATGCTACGCCTTGTGAATGCTAAATAACTGCTGTTTGGTCATCAGAATTCAGAAGAGAAGAGGAAACTATAAGTATAAACTATAAACTATAAGAAAAATAAATGTGTTTGAGGCCAGCACACGTGTCACACACACACACACACACACACACACACACACACACACACACACACACACACACACACACACACACACACACACACACACACACACACACACACGTCTGGGAGATGTGAGGGGGAATCGATACGAGACGTAAACGACCTGAATCATTTCATGCATGGAGACTTTGCAATTACATTTCTGAAACAATTTCCACGACAGTCAGAAGAGAGCCATTTTTCAGCAAATAGCTGCTTCAAACCAAACAGGTCGAGTCACGTAAATGAGTGAGTGCATGTGTAAAGGACAGAGAGGAGAGAAAGAGAGATAATGATTGAAAGAGACAGAATGACAAAGACAGAGAAAGAGAGAGAGGAGGAGGAGAAAAAGAGGAGACAGCTTGAGCGAGAGAGGAAGAAAGCCACTCACCGGAGACAGGGGTGGGAACAGGGGCTCCTCTCCCCTGAGAAGCAGACCCTCCCGCCTGGGCCCCGAAGGTAGAGGAGGTGGATCGAATCAAACCCCGGCTCAGCCTCCTAAAGAGCGGGTCTGCATTGTCTAGGTGGTGCAGTGGTAGTGTCCGTGGCCTAAAGTGCCTCCAGCGACACGCTTTTATATTCAAGAGTAACTGACTGAGGTCCGAAGAGGAGGAGGGGGAGGAGGAAGAGTTTGACGAAGGTCGGTCCGAGGTATTCGTTTCTGAGGTACTGGAGAACTTGTGGACTGGAGAGAGGGGAGGCCGGTCGAGGATTTCCGAATCCAGCCCGTGAAATATGCTGTCGTAGTCCGTGTGTGCCCTGTCGAGCAGAACCCTGGAAGGGGGGGGGAGAGGTTAGAGCTGCTGCTGACAGACAGGCTGGGGGGGGGGGGGGGGGGGGGGGGGGGGGGGGGGGGGGGGGGTTCTACTGCTCTGTAAACTCAGCTCTAGTTGGCGTGACGCCAGTCACTCATCGAGAGAGGCATGTGTCTGACACCCGTCTGATTATATCACGCTTACCCTACCCTACCTCACTCTTCTTAGTGTACTACCTCCCCCCCCTCCAGTAGCCTTCCTCCCCCCCCTCCAGAAGCCTACCTCCCCCCCCCTCCAATAGCCTACCTCCCCCCCTCCAATAGCCTACCTCCCCCCTCCAATAGCCTAACTCCCCCTCCAGTAGCCCAACTCCACCCTTCCAGTAGCCTCCCTCCCCCCCTCCAATAGCCTAACTCCCCCCCTCCAGTAGCCTTCCTCCCCCCTCCAGTAACCTCCCTCCCCCCCTCCAGTAGTCTACCTCCCCCCCTCCAATAGCCTAACTCCACCCTTCCAGTAGCCTCCCTCCCCCCCTCCAATAGCCTAACTCCCCCCTCCAGTAGCCTCCCTCCCCCCTCCAATAGCCTACCTCCCCCCTCCAGTAGCCTAACTCCCCCCTCCAGTAGCCTACCTCCCCCCTCCAATAGCCTACCTCCCCCCTCCAATAGCCTACCTCCCCCCTCCAGTAGCCCACCTCCCCCCTCCAATAGCCTAACTCCCCCCCTCCAGTAGCCTTCCTCCCCCCTCCAGTAACCTCCCTCCCCCCCTCCAGTAGTCTACCTCCCCCCCTCCAATAGCCTAACTCCACCCTTCCAGTAGCCTCCCTCCCCCCCTCCAATAGCCTAACTCCCCCCTCCAGTAGCCTCCCTCCCCCCTCCAATAGCCTACCTCCCCCCTCCAGTAGCCTAACTCCCCCCTCCAGTAGCCTACCTCCCCCCTCCAATAGCCTACCTCCCCCCTCCAATAGCCTACCTCCCCCCTCCAGTAGCCCACCTCCCCCCTCCAATAGCCTAACTCCCCCCTCCAGTAGCCTAACTCCCCCCTCCAGTAGCCTAACTCCCCCTCCAGTAGCCTACCTCCCCCCTCCAATAGCCTACCTTCCCCCTCCAGTAGCCTACCTCCCCCCTCCAATAGCCTAACTCCACCCTTCCAGTAGCCTACCTCCCCCCCTCCAGTAGCCTAACTCCCCCCCCCCCCTCCAGTAGCCTCCTCCCCCCCCCCCTCCAGTAGCCTAACTCCCCCCTCCAGTAGCCTACCTCCCCCCCCTCCAGTAGCCTAACTCCCCCCCCTCCAGTAGCCTCCCTCCCTCTCCAGGGGTCTATCTCCCTCCTCCTCCCCCCTCAGCTTACCTGCCCCCTCTACCCTGGCGTCGCCGGGCCATGCCCAGGCAGCGTCGAGGCACGGTGAGCGTGGTGAGGCAGTAGCGGTACCGCTTGTCCCCCGGGCCCCCCTCCGCCGGGCCGCACCACGGCCAGCTGCCGCCCCGCTCCGACCGGGCCTGCCGGGACACACAGGACCAGACCGCTCACACACACACACGCTACACACACACAGTCTGAGCTGTTCTCCTATTGGCTACGCTGCAGCATTGATCACTCACAGTGTGGTATTGGCAGCCTGCTTTCCTGCGGAAGGCGTAGGCACCGTCTGGGTCGTTCTCCTCCTCGGCCTCGGACGAGCCAGAGTGCATCTGTAGGTCAGAGGTCGGTCAGGTGATGTACAGCAGGGAAGCTGTAACTTGTTTAATTACATGCTTTTATGGTTCTTCCCTTTGGCACTTATTTGGTTTTCACAATGTATGCTTTATGTTTTGGCTGCTCGCTATGCACTTTTGTAAAGCTCTCTCTTGGAAGATGCTTTGGATAAAAGCGTCTGCTAAATGCATAAATGTAAATGTAATGTGAGCTGTAGATGCCAAATTACACCCCCCCCCCCCCCCCACAAGCACTTGAGTTAAGCTTGACATCTTGGATGGCTGTGAGCGATATGGCAGTAGGCCTATATCCAGTCATCCGATAGAGGGTCACAGAAAGAGGGAAAGAGAGACTAACAGAGGAGAGACAACGACAGGGGAAGAAAGAAAAGGAGAGACACAGTCACAGAGAGGGGTAGTGATAGAGAGACATACAGTGACAGAGGGCGGGACAGGAAGAGACCGTGACAGAGAGACCAGCAGAGCGGGGTGGAGGCGTACCTGGGAGTAGGGCTCGTCGTCAGAGCTGGGGAAGTCGTACTGGTTCAGGTCTTTAGGGTTGAACACCGAGGGCCCGGCGTGGTGTGCGGCCCCAGACGACAGCGGCAACACTTTGGGCTTCTTCTCGTATTTCCTCTTCTGACGGACGACCTCTGTCTTCTCAGGCTGGGGGGGCGGGAGGGGGGGGGGAGGTAGAGGGGGTGTTTTAGTACCAACACCAATCACTGGACCCAACAACAAACAGGAATCCAATCAAGCTGCTTTTCCAATCTGAACGCATATCCCCCAGAGTGTCTGAGCTGACAGTGTTCCTGACACATTTAGAACAGCAGTTAGACAGGAGGAACACATCCTTAGGGGCCTCGAGTCTTCCAGACATTCACATCAGTCTAAACTAGCGTACTAGTGTACTAGTGTACTACTGTACTAACGGACACTTTCAGCAGAAGAGACGTGCATGTGCTGCGTTATAATAAGTGCAGCAGGTGAGTGCAGCTCAGCACTACACAGGTTAGAAGCTAGAAACTACCAGAACGTCCAGTGTTTTGTATTCAGTCGGACTTGGGTGAGACGTCATAGGTAAGAGGGGTTGTGAAGGTTGAGCTCTGATTCAACACATAAGCATCCATACAGATCTACATCCGTCCATCTGCTAATCCATACAGACATAAATCCATCAATCTGCTAATCCATACAGATCTACATCAATCTATCCATCCACCCACCCATCCACTCAACCACCCACCCATCCACTCAACCACCCATCCATCAACTCAACCACCCATCCACTCAACCACCCATCTATCTATCCGCCCGCCATTCTTTCTTCAACCCTAAGTACACCCTGTGAAGACTCCTTCCTGACACCAGCGTACCTTGGACTTGTAGTCTTTGAGGTCCATGTGGTCCTGGTGTCGGTACTGGTTGCTGTTGGTCAGGGGCACCAGGGGGACGGAGTAGGCCGGCTTGGCCAGGGCTCTCTGGGCCAACACCTCCGCCATGATCTCACCGCCAAAGTCGGCCATGCCGTTCCTGGAGGGTTCAAGTTCAAGTCTTTTATTTGTCAGGTACACAGAATAACACAAGGTCAGACTGGGCACTGAAATTCTTAAGACAACGCAAGCACCTGGCATAACATAACATATAAGTACACGGAACGTAATTTACACCTATGCTGAGCTTAAGTAAGTGAAACTTCCTAAATATACAGATAGCAATAAATAATCGACTATACTTACCCTAATACTAAAACTTCCTAAATTACAGATAACAATAAATAGTACACTGTACTAACCCTAAATGCACATAAAACCTAAGGAGGGTTGGAGAGAGGGGGACAGAGCGGGTCAGCAGCAGCAGGCGAGCGCGTGCTGTCGAGCGTCGGGGCGATCGTCCAAAGCACCACTTGGAAGTTACGATCAAGCTTTTTCATTTGGCCAGAAGACCGGCTGGATTTAGGTCCTGTACTTAGCGGACGTTAAGTGTTTTTATGACTCAGTATCGGCCTCTCCCTATCACATTACCCCAGCTCATCAATACCCAGGCCCACAGCACCGGACGCAGCCTGGTGTGATGACATCATCTGCTAACCACCTGACCACATCATCAGGATGTCCAGGGTTTGCAGTGGGTTTCTAAGGGGACAATCCTCTCCCGTCTGGCTAACAAAGTCAGTCTGCTAAATGTTCCGCTGCTGCTGTCTCACAGAGTGACCAGTCTGACGACGCAGCTGGTCTAACCAGACCGACGACATCTTGTCTAACCAGCCCGACCACACATCTGGTCTAACCAACCCGACCACACATCTGGTCTAACCAGCCCGACGACGCGGCTGGTCTAACCAACCCGACCACACATCTGGTCTAACCAGCCCGACGACGCGGCTGGTCTAACCAGCCCGACCACACATCTGGTCTAACCAGCCCGACGACGCGGCTGGTCTAACCAGCCCGACCACACATCTGGTCTAACCAGCCCGACGACGCGGCTGGTCTAACCAACCCGACCACACATCTGGTCTAACCAGCCCGACGACGCGGCTGGTCTAACCAGCCCGACCACACATCTGGTCTAACCAGCCCGACCACACATGTGGTCTAGCACCCGTCTGCCGTGCTCACCTCTTCTCCACCACCTCCAGGGTGAGGTGCAGCAGCTCTCTCTTGCTCTTCTCCCTCCTCTTGATCATCTCCAGGATGGTGACGGCTCGACTCAGGTCCCTCCGCAGCTTCAGCATCTTCTCGTACGACGCCTCGTCGTTCTTGCGGTTCTGTCGAAGGGGAAACGACACGCGGTTACTCATCAGAACCAGACCAGGAAAAGACATGGTCTAGAACCTCTAACCTCACAGAAAATCACATTTGACCAGAAAAAACTAATGATAATCCGATCACATTCTCAGAGCGTTCCGACAGAACCAGAGTTGCCACGGCTCCTGGGGGATTGCTGTCCGTCTAATCGGCTAGCTGATTGGCTGACCACTCACCTTCCTGGTCTGCATCTTCTCCGTGCGGCGGCGGAAGGCCACGTAGGGGTCGCTGGTGCTGGATCCGTCCCTCCTCTCCTGCTTGACGCTGGGGTGCAGCGTGCCGCTCTGACAGGACTTCCTCTTGCGGCTCCAGTAGTCAAACACTTCCTGGATCAGCTCATCATCCTCCTTCAGCAGGAGCTTAGCCTCCTGTAGGCTCACCAGCTGGGGGGAGGAGGAGGGCAGGAGGAGGAAAGGAGGAGGAGGGCAGGAGGAGGAGAGGAGGAGGAGGAGGAGGAGGAGGAGAGGAGGAGGAGGAGGAGGGGAGGGCAGGAGGAGGAGAGGAGGGCAGGAGGAGGAGAGGAGGGCAGGAGGAGGAGAGCAGGAGAGGAGGGCAGGAGGAGGAGGGCAGGAGAGGAGGGCAGGAGGAGGAGAGGAGGGCAGGAGGAGGAGAGGAGGGCAGGAGGAGAGGAGGGCAGGAGGAGGAGAGGAGGAGGGCAGGAGAGGAGGGCAGGAGGAGGAGAGGAGGGCAGGAGGAGAGGAGGGCAGGAGGAAGAGGAGGGGAGGGGGTAAAGGAGAAGAGATGGGCAGGAGGAGGAGTGTGGGAAGGGAGGGAGGGCAGGTTGTATTTACAAATTGTTGTTTTCCGTTGTTGAGTGACTGAGTAGGTATGGTGGGTGTGTACAGGACAGGTGTGTGTATTTAGCTGTGTGTGTGAGTGTGTGTGTGTTTGGTGTGTGTGGGAGACAGGCTCACCTGCTGGCCGCTGCCCTTCTCCAGACGGTCGATCATCTCCTCAAACTGCAGGAAGGTGATCTCCATCTTCTTCTTCAGCTTGGTCACAAACGCCTCGTCCTCCGTGTCCAGGTCGTAGTCTGGCTGCTCTGTGTCCAGGCTGAAAGCTGCAGGGAGCGAGGGAGGGAAAGAGAGAGAACAGGGGGAGGGAGGGATGGAGAGAAGAGGGGGATGAAGAGGGGAGAGACATTTTAAAAAGGCAGAATCAGAAGTCTATCATTAGATACTTAAGTGTCCAATTTTCCCTAGATACAATAGTGAATCACATCTCTTGGGGGTTCTTCTATCATTTGAACTCGCCAGTAAGACACTGCTGAAGAGACTGCACTCTCCGGAGTTAATAACGTATTTACGAGTAGGGATGGGCGTGGTTAATCAAATATCCGGATACCCTAAAGTAAGTTAGTATTCCATTACTTGTCTTCAAATACTTATGAGCGTAGTTTATAAAATAAAATGTTTTTAATGAAAAACCGTTGTCGTGAATTCAAATAATTGTGACGTTAGAAATGATGAGAACATAATCAAAAAGGGAGGCTACGTGACCCTGCGTTCTGCTGCCAGTCTCCTTTCATTTCATTTGGCGCTACAAGAAGCTTAGTGTCCTGGCTAAGTCTTTTCTACGCCGGCCTGCTCGCATATCGACTCCATACTCGCCTCTCCTGAGCATGTTTATATGCTCATTTTCCTGGATAAAATGTGTTGTGGTTCATGTGTTTACTGTATGCTTTCCGTCATGTCATTAAATAATGGAACCGCATTAATAAATATAGATTATCCGGATATTCGAAATTATTTTCGGATACTATTCGAATCGTGAAATCATTTCAAATCCCCATCTCTATTTAGAAGACGCTTTTATCTAAAACAACATCCAGGGGGATTTGAACCTGCAGACCCAATCTTGAACGCTCTACCAAATCAAATGCATTTGTAGAGCCCTTTTTACATGCAAGCATGTCACAGAGGGCTTCACATACGCCCATAGAACTGCCCCTCAACCAACCTAAACCCTCAAGGAGCTACACTTATCCCCCAATGAAATAAACACATCCGCCATGTTTACCAACAAACACACACAAGTTAGAGTGTGGGGGTGCATGGTGCACGTCATAATCAGCCAATAATGTTCCAACTCAGATCTGCGAACCAAGATGGCCGCCGCCAAGATGGCCAGAGAGCCTCATCTCCCCAGTTCTGCACCTGCAGGTCTGGATGAGGCCCTTTCTTCAACCTGCACCACGGCAACCCCACGCCTCACCGCAATTTAATTGAGACTCAACTAAAGTGCCATTTTCGAAATTGAGATTGGGCCTGAGATTGAAGCTAGCCCCTGGGCAGACGGCGTTGCAGGGAAGGTGAGGGGAATTCAAAATGAACTGCGTTTCCTCGTCAGGAAGGACTCGGTGCATTAGTGTCGGGACTGACAGGGTCTCTGCGCTCCGTGAGAGTGACAGTCACACTGGGCCTCCAGCCGGAAGAGTTTCCCCTGCCTGTCACCAGAAGAGACCACTGCAGGTGAAATGACACACGATCCATTAACAAACCGTTTAAAGGGCTAAACGTGGTCTCTTAACAATGACGCTGGAAGAAGAGGAGAAAAGGACAGATGGAAAAGCTGTTGGAAGCCTATCTCACAACGCATCTCCAGCACCAGGAGATAAAACAGCACACTAACATGGAGTCAGGTGGCTGAGCGGTTAGAGAGTCGGGCTAGTAATCGGAAGGTTGCCAGTTCGTGTCAAAATGACGTTGTGTCCTTGGGCAAGGCACTTCACCCTACTTGCCTCGGGGGGAATGTCCCTGTATTTACTGTAAGTCGCTCTGGATAAGAGCGTCTGCTAAATGACTAAATGTAAATGTAACATCACTGCAACAAGACGACCTGTCAAGCCGGTGGATACTGGATGGATACGTGGCTTTTTAGGCAACATTTCAGGACATCTGGACCAGAGCTGGTGCCCACATCCTAGGAGACCTTGGGGAATCTACTTTGGGATACTGATTTCCATGTCAGATAAGCCCAGCTCCACTCAGGCTCTGATCCAAACCCTGCTGGACAGCCAGCAGCCAGACTGCTTCCCCTGGCAAGGACTCATCCCAGTCCCCGAGCCTCAAAACAGAACAGTAACGACCCACGTCCAACAGCCCACACCTACAACACTGTTTATATACTGTCATAAGGAAAGCTATAATACAGCAAGTCCGGTTCTGGCCTCAGACTCTAACCCGGGGAGAGAGACACTACTGTCCCAGACACAGCAGCCTGGTTCAGGTCTGAATCAAGACCCCCACCCCTTAACCGGTATCCTTCCGGACGAGCCCGCCCGCCAGCATGCAGCCTAGACATACAAGGCCTAGGCCAGGGGTGTTCAATCCTGGTCCTCGAGAGCCCCTGTCCTGCATGTTCTAGATGTTTCCCTGCTCCAGCACACCTGATTCAAATGAATGGTCATTACCCGGCTTCCACAGAGCTTGATAACAACCCATTCATTTGAAATCAGGTGTGCTGGAGCCGGGAAACATCTAAAACATGCAGGACAGGGGCTCTCGAGGACCAGGATTGAACACCCCTGTTCTAGAAGCTGACTGAGGCAGGTGGGGGGCAGGGGGGAGGCAGGCAGGCAGGTGTACTCACGCTGTATGTGAATGAGCTGCTTTGGCATCTTGAAGTCCCCGGGGTAGAGGGACTCGTAGTAGGCGATGTTGCTCTCCGCCTCGGGGACAGGAATCACCATGCTGTCCCTCTTCTCCCCGTACACCTGCTGAGCAGAGATGGCCCTCTGGAGGTGGTGCTCCTGCAGGCGGGCGAGGAGGAGGAGAGGAGGAGGGAGGTAGCAGGACGGAGTGGGAGAAGCAGAGGAGAGGGGAGGAGAAAGAGGGGGGGGAGGAGGGTGAGTACAAGGGTATGACAACCTCGCCATGTTATCTAAGCGCATAGCAAGACGACGATGTGTACGTGTGTTCTGAGGAGACTGACAAGGTGACATGACTTCAGATCCTCCAGCAGTGATGCTTCACGCACCAGGGTGAGAGATGGCGACTCCCGATACACGCCGGCTTACACAGGGGTCGCATTCCACTACCGGCACAAACAACAATCAAGCTCCATCTGTGGAGATCAGCCAGGTAGCGGGCCAGCCGTTTGGCACCTGGTAGTTAGGCTCGTCTCTTCAACTGAACAACAACTGCTAGCTCGTTCAGGATAGCAAACAAACGTCCGCTCCTGAACAGACACAGGGAGTTGGACCACGGTAAAGGGCTTGCATGTCCTGGGAGGCTGATAGGGTAAGGAATACTGTGTGTGTGTGTATTATATTAATGTGTGTGTTTTTTCCACCACCAGTGTGACGCGAGCCAAGCAGATCCGTGGGGGAATGTGCCGGAAGGCTGGCTGGCCATGAGAGCGGCTCTCTTAAGGCCCTCAGCTAGCAGTAGAAAAGGTCCTGGACTCAGACTTGGGCACACTGCCACTGGCAGCAACCCAACAAGGGCCCAGACTTCTGTGTGTGTGTGTGTGTCAGAGAGGTAAGTGTGTGTGTGTGTGTACGGTCGCTCTGTGGTCGGAGACCTGCAGATGTTTGCTCAGCGGTCAGCCTGATATCAGACACCTCGCTGCAGCCCGAGAGCGTTCCCGACCACGGGGAAAACCCCTCCGGACACACGCAGAGTGTTTCCCAGACACACAAACACGCCCCACCACTCCTGCCCTCAGAGAAGCAGGACGAGGGCCACATGAAAAGGAGGAAAGAACCAGTGGAGTTCTGCAGGCCTTGTTTCAGCCTGATCATGCATGTCTGTGTTTGTGCTACATGAAACTTGTCTTGTCTCTGCACAGAGGTGATGAAAGGAAAGAAAGAGAGGAGGGAAGGAGAGGAGAGAGAGAGAGGAGGGAAGGAGAGGAGAGAAAGAGAGGAGAGAAGGAGGGGAGGAGAGGAGAGAAGGAGAGGAGGGAAGGAGAGGAGAGAAGGAGAGGAGGGAAGGAGAGGAGAGAAAGAGAGGAGGGAAGGAGAGGAAAAGAGGAGGGAGTCAGGCCGAGACTGTTGTTCCCCCGTTTCCCACGCAACACAGCAGGATACATCCCGCACTCAAAACCGGCTGGGTGTTCACGCTCTAGGTTCTTCCCTCTTTCAGGCAATTGCAGAAAGTCAACGAGACGAAACCAAACTCAAACTAAAAAGCTACAACAATAACTGTGCAGACCTCAACGTGTCACCGTTCTCCGTAGCTCAACTGTTGCCGTGTTCCTAGAACTGAACTCAAACTTCTGCACGTTCCGCTCCAAGGCCGTCCTCCCGTCAGTACATCATTTCCCAGCACTGCTCCGAGGCACATTCCAGTTTACAAAAGCCGGTTCTATTCAAAAAGTCTAGAACAGTCTCTGGCCCTCTCTCCTGTACACGATGTCTTGCGTAACCTTGAGATGGTTTGGTCGGCTGTGAGTGAATCATGCCTCCGGAGCGCAGGAACACGCTGACGGGCTGCGCTCGGTCTTCGCTAAGAGAAACTACAATCATCAGTCAGTCACAGGCCTCTGGGGGGGGGGGGGGGGGGGGGGGGGGGGCGTGCGCTGCTGCCAAACTCAAACACTCCATTTGTTTAACTCCCTGGCGATGGCAATGCTCCCCAGGACAACAGAGTTGGATTGCGGCGCAGAACAAGAACCCTGAAGCCAGTAACATTATCACAAATAACTTTACAAAACACTTTCACAAATGCATATATCTTCTATCTGTTTGTAGACTCTACGTCTACAAATACACAACCCCCCCCTCCTCCTCCCAGACTCTCTCTGCATTCTTCAGACCGAGACGATCCTGAAACAGCCTTCTGAATGACCATATATATCACTGTCAGCTCTCTGTCTGACAGCACAAGCTTCCAGCCTGTCAGCCGACATCACAGACACAGTAAATGCCACTTAGCATGATGGACAGCCCCGGGAGCAGGTGACGGGGAGTGTGTGTGTGTGTGTGTGTGTGTGTGTGTGTGTGTGTGTGCGCGCGTGTGTGTGTGGGGGGGTGGCGAGGCCGAGAGGGTCTGAGGAGAGGGTTCACAGTCAGCGCAGTCTGGAGAACGCACACAGAGAGGACCGTGCCACTTCACTGACAATCCCATTACGGCTCCGTTGATTACGACTGTTCAGAAAAGAAAGGTTTTGGTTTGCATTCAATAGCTTCAGGTTTTGTCGCACGGCATCGAGACCCAAGTTCTACTGATGTGGCAATAAAAGGTATTTGGTCATTCACGCAAAGCCGATCGAGTCGCTTTCTGAATGGTACATGGGTTAGTTTGGACACACCAATGGATACAGGCTGGGGAATATGAAAGAGGTTATGACCAATGAGTACGTCGAAAAGTATGATATTGGTTAGTTGAAACTGGAAGCTCACTGGCGATAGTCTTAGATGCAGTGAAGACCTTTAGACAGGTGACACACCGTGCTGTACATTCCGATACAACCAAGTCACAGCGAGAGACTTGTTGACAGCCAGCGTGTCTGTGTGCGTGTGTGTCTGTGTGTGTGTGTCTGTGTGTGTGTGTCTGTGTGTGTGTGTCTGTGTGTGTGTGTCTGTGTGTGTGTGTCTGTGTGTGTGTGTGTGTGTGTCTGCACTCACGCTCTGAACAACATATTCTGGCACTCATACAAAGACAACAGGACTACCACCAAGCAGCGCACGCACGCACACACACCACTGACCTCATCTTCACCCAGTGTAAACCCAGTGTTTAGACCAACACAAACACAGCACGTGTGGAAGGATTTACTCTGCTCTCAGTTCACCCTCCTCCTGGACAGACTACAGGGAACATTTCATCGTGTCGATTCATGAACAGATTCTAAAGATGGGTAAGAAAAAATATTTCAAGCTGTAGCGTAAACAAAGTGTAAACCATCAACACAGACTTGTTCAATCACTCATGACTAGTGTGACGGGTACGTAACAGACGTAGCCACGCTCCGTAACAGACGTAGCCACGCTCCGCCACGACAAGGTATCGTTCGCCACTCGCGGGATTTGAACGCTCGACCTCCGACTTGCCGAGCGCAACCACTAGCAACTACACCAACGAAAATCTACCTCTTCGTTGACGCGGGTGACCTCTTACATACATAGGAGTGAGTTTCACGGTTTTCACACCCTTACACTAGCCTACATTAAAATACAAAACAGACCACCACCACTGCCCTGGTCCCTTCAGACAGATCTATCCTGAGCAAACTGAAACCTCCTCCACCTTCTCAGCGTGACTGACGCAGTTAAACACCTTTCCTTTCTCATCCCATTTTCGCATGGCTGTGAAGCCTATGCATAACGCAACGCTGCACTTCGGGGTGAATGGAGTTCAGACTTAGTGAAGCGAGCATCCCCCCCCCCCCCCCCCCCCCCCCTGATAGGAGTGTTAACGTACTCCTAGACAACTATCAAAAATATCGTAACATGAGCCCTGTACATGGGTAACAGCAGGTTAACTGTCAGTTAAACTGCCAGTTTAAATAATGTTCTGCGTGCAAGTGCTTTATTGCCACACGTCTTAAGAGTTCAGTTGTTCACAGACAGGGGAGCCCATGTAGTGGCACGTTCAAAATCAAGCTAAAACAGTTGGTCCAACAGCCCCTTGCTGCCAATACAGATCAATGAATCACAACAGACCAAATACCAACATGTTTGTAGGAAGTGAGGGTTTACAAACCCCTTGATAAACAAGATATCTGTTTGAGTCCTTGTATGAGTTGGGATAGCCAATGAAACCGGCTAGATGCGTTTACAAATGACCACAAATCAGGAGAAAAGTTGTCAAACCTAGAGCTACCGCTGTCAAAAAACAGCCATGTCATGATGCATAAGACTGCGTTCTGCTTGTCACCGAGGAGGGAAAAGCCTTAAGCGGACAAGTCAAAATCATAGTTTATGGTGGTCAAGAGTGAAACCGACACAATCTATGACAGCTGGGCTATTTACGTACATCTTTCTTTTTTTTAGATGCAACTACGTGCAAGTCAAGCATCTGATACCGCATAACTAGTCATTCCAAACAATATTCTACTGACACATGTGATGGTTGTGTTATTATTACTCGTCGTTCTATGAGGTGTGCAAGGTGGCCAACCAGTGTTGACATTTTCCGACCCGATCAGGCATCGTGGTCAGATGCAACTTCAGATCACTGGCTCCCCCTTGCACTAGTCTATTGCCATTACGCTAACAAGGCCCATCCCAAAGACAGTCAACAAAATGTCGGATTCACTGGAATCACGTGACCCCTTTGTGCACAGAAATCCATCCACAGCAAAAACAAACGGATACAACCAGGATATTGTATCATAAATAGAGAGAATGACACTTAAGGATTTTGAAACGTAGCACAATGTATTGTTGGCATTTCGTTTACACCCCTAAATCGTCGTGTTTCTGGGTAGAAAACTGGCGGCCATTTTGTGCAAACTTGCGCAGAAAAAGGAGGGACACCTCGTATAATGTAAAAATTAGGAAATTGTTTATTTGAAAATTGTCGAACTATTAAAGCATACCGATTCCTCCTCCTTCTCCATCCCCGTCGGCATCTGCGGTACTGCCCGGTTAATTGATGCATATTCGTGCAGGTCGGGTAAATCCTCACAACGGAAGACGGGTAGAGGCTTGGAAGCGTCCAGCGCCCGTGCCCGAAACGACAATTTACTCATTTTTACAGTTCAAAATGCAATATAAATCTATCCGTAGTTCTCCTAATATTCACAACGGCCTCGAGTTGAGTTTTCATGGATGATTCTGTGCGGTAGATCTGAAATCTAAGGTTCGACTAGTTGAAGCTATATATAGGGCGTCGCGAACGGAGCCGGGAAGGCCCGGATCTTGGTCGCTCTCTTTCGGACTATTTTTTCCGATGCTCCGCTCCCTATCGGTGGTTCAGTACGCCATGGCCAACATGGCGGACATTAAAAACTCTTTAACGCCCAATTCGATCGTAGCAGCCCAACCCCCGTTCGTCGAACAGCCATTCCCACAAGGTCCCGAGCGCTTGCGCGTTCGCGGTGGTGGGGGAAGGGGGCGTCCATTGCATTAATAGAAAGCGCCCCCCCCCCCTACACACACACACACACAAATTAATACAATTAGATGAGTGGATAGTAAAACATTACTGTGTATAAATAATAATAATAAAAAAAGACAGATTTGCTACGACATCTCTCAAAAAGGTATACAAAACAACATGTAATAGGCCACGTCCCAAAATATATGAAAACATTATTGTTTTGATCAATACATTGAATTGACACGTTTTAGAAATGAATGTATACCTACGTTAATTCTAATAGAAAACAAATCTGTTATTTGCGTTTGAACGTTGATGCGACAAATCTGTTCTGGCCCTGGATATCCAACTAATATATTGTAGGGTTTAAATTGACCGACTCCTTAAAAGTTAATTGCGAGTGGAGTCTAGATTAAAATGTAAAGATTCCGTACCATTCATTTTACCCACCACCCTAGCGTCCAAGACCTGACTGAATTAAATCACTATTAAAATGTATGTAGTTTGCTCTGTGAATCGTTAAATATAATTGATAAATGTAATGAATACTACCAATCACAGTAATGGGTCGATATTGTCTACACCTCCACTGTTAATATAATAATGAGTTATATTCGACTACACGTAGGCCTAGACGAGATGGTGAACAATATGATAATCGTGGAACGTAGATGTGGTATGTTAGTAAATGTAATGAGCTCTATTGGAATCATTCCAGCAATTTCACAAAAAGGTGCAAGTAATACGTTTTGTTCCTTAAGACCCTTTCATAAACAGCCTCACTTGTTTATTGCTTGGTAATATATCAAGTCTTCTACACATACTGGTTTGAACTGCCCATACTTTTCCTGGTGGCAGCGAGTGAAATCTTTTTCAGAAGTGAAATTCATTTATTTTTCTGTTTGACGATGACGCCCTCTACTGGTACAATAAGTGCTACAACTTTTACCGATTTACATACAGCAGACAAAAAAAATAAGGTATTTGTGATTGAATATAATGTTTCAATAATCTGGCAACCAGGCAAACACACTCAAAATCAACGTTTTTTTTGTGCTTTACCTAGTGCAGCCATTGCAGATTACCCAGGGTCGAACAGGATAAAGTATAGATGGTTCCACTCTTCTTCATCCATTGTAGCACAGCACTTCATAAAGACCTACATGGAAATGTCACAAAATATAAGATGTAAGAGAAATGTGAGATTTCGACCCGTATCATTGCAGTCATTCATTTTACAAAGTAAATAATAAACAAAAGGGATTGATATTATGGGCTGGATGGGCTATCCACAGCTCAAAATGGCAGAAAGGTAACGTATGAAATGTATACATTTCCTACGTAGTGAATTAAATGATTAACAAATTCAATACATACTGATTTGGTATAGCTTAGGGTTGGACTACATGGAGCCACGGCAAACACACAAAAAGTTCCTCTACTGGCCGTAGTTTGGTCTGGCAGTATTGAGCTAGCAACTAAACAAAATTATGTGCAAATAGATTAGCCACAGCTATTTGACTAAGATAATAGTCACTAGACAGCCATCTGGAAAATATTTATTATGACTTTTAAATTAGTCAAAACACCAGACTGGGGTCATCTTAAAACACCGACACCAGTCATGTTTTTCCAACAACACTATAAACATTTACAGTCGCTAATATGACCGCTTGAGAAGGCAAACAACTTAAAATCCGGCAAAAGAATGAAACATAAACCTTCCGTTAGTTCGCAACCTAGTTTGAGAGCAGTACTTAAAACAGGTGGATTCATTTAACGACCGTGCCAAAATACACGTAAACGGTCGAAAGAGGTTGACTTGGTGGAGTGGTTGTTGTGTCGTGTGTAAATTAACATTAGACTGTGCTATAACCAGATACTAGCTAGCTATCAAGCTGCTATTAAACCAACATATCGACTACAGAAAATAGCTACGATAACAGCTAGCTACCCAACAACAAGCTGGCTACCTAAATACCGTCCAGTCAAATTTCACAGATCTCTTGTTTCCCATTACGACCATAATATCAATGTTTGATGGAAAAAACTTACCGTATTGGATGGATGGAAGATTTGGGTACTGTAGTTGGTCTGGTATATCTAAAGTAGCTATCTAGCATGCAAGCTAACATTTCTGCTGATCATCAGGAAAACCCTAAAAGGACAGATCAAGAGACTACCAGGTCCAGGCAGTTGGTATTTAGCAAACAAACGCGAAATAGGGTTTATCCTGTCAGACGATCCTCTAAATTTAATTCCCGTTCCTCTTTTCTCCGTTCACGTAATCCAACGATATTCAATTCGAAAAGACTCCAAGAAACTATCTGCATGTAAATAGCTCGACCGATTGGAGGGGAGGGGGGGGGGGGGTTGTCTAGCGAGATGGTTAACAACTTTGACATGGAAGACGGTGTGTGATTGGGCGGCGGATGTCACCAATCACCTGTAGGGAGCAAGGAGAGTAGAGTCGATGAGGTCATCAACCAAATGCAGACATTTGAACAGTTTGTAAAAGTACTGCGCTAATGTTGATATTTTTCCACGGAAATAACACAAACAAAATCTATGGGATATCTTTTAAGACATCATATCGAGGTATTTGATAAGTGTGTGTGTGTGTGTGGGGGGGGGGGGGGGGGGGACACAAACACAAGCACAACTCACACAATGAGAGCAAGGAAGGAACAATTTCACTACTTGGTTCCCTTGTGATCAGTTCTCGAGACATTTTAGTACTGACACACACCCATCCACTATTCTTTTGAAAACCAAATCCCTTGGAACCGAAAACCTTCACTGCCTAACTGTTACTTCTTAGAACAAATGACATGTTCTTGGATAAAATGTAGACTGAGTTGTAATTTTTCTGTAATGCTGTATAGTGGTTGTGGATAATAATATTATAAAAAAAAAAAACATATTTGGTTGCCACAACTGCCTGCATGTCTCTTTAACTGTCAGATACAGACTAGAAAGCTGCTGGTTGACCCGATGTCACTAACAGAATACTCTCCAGTTTTCCAACAGAAGGCCTCGCTATACTTAGCCGTATGGCACACACTTACCAGGACATTCGCTGACAGAGATATCCAACCATCCATATACAGTAGGAACATAACGTTTCACATTTGATGTTTCAACACAGGACATCCTGGAAGTATGAGGATTTGACAAACTACCAGGTGAGGGTAAAGTGTAGCACATCTCTAAAAGATTACAAGGGGAGCCTTCAGGTGTGAGTTGTGAAGGTAAGCTGAGAGTTTGAAGGCATAAACACTGATAAGACGATCAAAGGCGACAACAGTACTGGGCTTTACAACACCCTTCCCCTGAAGTAAAAACACACGACCCATGTAACAATATTGGCGAAATTTGTTTGGGGTTTTTATTTAATAAATACAATTCAGGCATATAGTGTTCGGCAAATGTGAAAGTGTTGAAACAAAAAGGCACTTAAAAATAAGGGATTTGTAAGGTAAAGTGGGAGATTTTGAAATTGAATGAAGATCGTCGATCTTCCCTCTCAACCCTGATCTTTATGTCTGAATGTGTTCACTGTAATCTGCACTACAAGGAGAGGAAAGGGAAAACTAGAAACAGAACAGAGAAAGCCTGCCTCTCATTCACAAGAGATCAGATTAACCCCTTTTCAGGATTCACTTTGACTAAAAAACATAGAAAACACTTTAAACTTATTTTGTTCCTGGATAAGGCAGTTATGTTTGGTATATTTGGCTTTGCTGGTAATGAGGAATTACGGACCTGAGATCTTTTTTTAAAATTAAACATTTTAAACCTGCTGGATCTTTACATTGATAACTTTGCATGCATTAATGTTCGTGACATCCGTTGTTTAGACAAAGAAACATTTCAATTGATTGTTCAGATTAACAAAGAAACATACCTTCTCTTTCAGACCTATTATGTGACTAGTATGTGTATTTACACAGACTACTGTACACAATTAAATTCTGTCCCCAATCACCAGTTGGCGCTACATATCATGTCCTCTGATCATCATAAGACTCATAAACCAACAGAACAAAATGGCTTCATAAACTCAACTAAAAAGCACAACTGGTCCTTTAATAAAACAGCGAGTCCTGTGGCAACAAATTAAAATCAGTTCAAAAACATTCTCTCAAGTTTCCCCCCAAAAAATGAAAATGTAAAAAAAAATCTGAATAAAAACCCACGTTTATACACACTGTACAGATTCCAAATGATGCATAGAAAACAAAAATACAAACGTTAGTAAAACAATGAAATAGTGGCCAAAATGCACTGCTATCATTTGGTGACTACAAAAACAAACAAGAGTGATCATACAAAATATAACCCCCCCTCTCCTCTTTTGCCCTCCTCCACCTTCTTCCACTTCCTCTTCTGTCCTTCCATATTCTTTTGCATACAGTGTTGTAATGACATGGATGACTTTCTCCATCATTTGCCCTCGTATTTTGGGTTGACCACGGTTGTGACGGCGCTCTTGTAGATGGGGTTCTCCCCCTGGGAGAGAGAGGAGAGACAGGCCGGGCGAGTGAGCCAGCAGTTTGGCTTAAGAGTGAGCGCTTGTGAGAGTCATGGGATTAGAGACACTTCACAAAAAGCACACTGCACAACACCGGTTATCATTCATTTGTTTTCAGTGCAGGCCGACTCTGAAGACGTCTTGTGTTTTCCATGATCGCTCATTAAAAGCTTTGCCTGTGTCACTTCATACGAAACACAACCTAAATGTCAGCAGTGACAGTCGACTTCTAAACCAATGAGAAAAACAACTGGCAGGAGAGAAAAATGCACTAGAGCTAATGAACCTTTCTCTAGCTGAACAATTCTCAGCTGCCTCCTATAAAAGGAACTTATGAACACCACCACAACATGCAGTGAAATACAAGTTTTTTTATATTAAATCTCATGGTTTGGGCTTAAACTCTGGACCATAAAAATCCCTCATTGGCTAATAATTTGGCCTTTTAAGAAAACTAACCTCCAAAACAATATCTAAAGAAGATTCATCTTTGTGAATTCTTGCAAATAACGCTGAGTGACATAAGGGGTGTGGTGGACATATTACTCACAAAACGTTGCAAAACTCGGGCAATGAAGCACTCCCAAAGGGTAAAGGAGCATGCAAGAACCGGAGGAGAGAAAGATGGAGGCAATACAAACTTCTGAATTAGAGGGCAGCGCCTTTGCTTCCATAGCTTGGATTCTGGAACTTATTAATAGGGCTCTTGTAAATGGGATTCTCTTGCTACGTTGAGGACAGAGGGTTTTGAGGAACAACAAACAGACAGGGAGGAAAGGAAACAGATCATGAAAGTTGAAAAGATGATAGGATGCTACTGACTTTTGCCAAAGTTTAAAAACGTAACAAAATCGGTTGGAAGAAATTTAAGAAACAAAATGAGGAAGTAGAAAGGAAACAGAGTTAAAAACTCTTCTTCTGTTTTACGATTTCTCACCTCCAAAGGCCGTTTCCCCTGGTTTTGAGACTAGGGCTTCTGTATTTAAGTTCCCCTTCCCTGACCTATGCTTGCTTTCAAACACAAGAGCTAGACCACTCAACTGAAAACTTGGAATACCATGGTTATGACTCTCACACGCAACACTGGAGCTGGAGGAGGACTGAGACTCCTAGAGACCCAGAATGCTCTCTCTCGCTCTCTGTTTTATTGCCTTATATGGTCATGCAGTACCACTGTCTGACCAACCTGTGGCAGCACTGCTACTGTGGCCAGGGTGAGGCCACTCCCTGTCCCAACACTTTCTGTTCCTGTGATACAACTGCTGGATGGCATGAGGTGGAAACTGAGAAAAGGATATAAACCACACGGGCCTAACAGCCAGCCTTCCTGGTCTTTGCAGGCCACACTGATAAGCATCAGTCATCTTCTTAAGGTTTGGCCCCAAGGAAGCAAAGCAGGATTACTCAAACCCTTGATCGTATTTAGGAGGATGTGTATCACATTTGAGGACAGAATCTCCTACCTCGAGACTTAGGCACAGCTGAGGCGAAGTCAGAACACTTCCCTTCCTCTACAAAACGTACGTTTTGTTTCATCAGCGTTTCCCCGCCACGGGCGGGCGCTAAATGACTCCTGTACGTACCGTGTCCCACTTGGCGTTCATCTTCTCCTTCTCGAACTTGGCGAACTCACGGCGGTCGTGGATGATCATAAGCAGCTTCCAGATGAGCAGCAGGGCCAGACCGATCAGCACGATGCCCGCCACCACGCCCGCCACGATGGGGATGATGTCAGGGCCCGCCGGGCATTCTGGGTAGAGGGCGGAGACAGAGAGGAAGGGGTGGACACAGAGAGAGGGGTGAACAGACAGTCAGTGGTGGAAAAAACAACATCAACAATCCAATTCCGAAACACATTCGCCTTTACTCCAAGAGGTTTTGCGTGTATAACCGCACACAAGTTCCTTTGTGACTCATAATCCCAGAATGCCCCTGCTTAGCAGCACCAGCCCTCACCGAGAGTCTCGACCACGTACACCTCCTTGACCGTGTCGTTCCTGATGGCGTAGGTGAAGTAGAACCAGCAGTCGTTGGCGTCGCGCTCCTTGCAGTGGGTCAGCGGGTAGCTCTGGTCCCCAGGCTGGGGCAGCTTGTCCTTGACGCGGATCATGTTGAAGTAACTGCAGTCCCTCTTGCAGGTGTCTTTCTTCTCTCCGGTGTCGAAGGCTTGGCACTGTACACAGTCCCTGTGAGGCAGGACGGACGAGTCACACACACAAGCACTTCATAATATACCTCCTTATAAAAAAAATAAAAAAAACAGCTAAAATATCTGAGAACAGCGTCACAAAATGTCTATATAATATAAGCAGAAATAATTCCCCCCCCAAAGAGCATCAACAAATCTAACAAGCAGCAGAGATGGATAATATACATCCTCAGCTGCGAGTGGAATGTTATTAACGCAAACACAACACTGGACTCTGGTTGACAAACAATACAATCCCCCCCCGTGTGTCTGGTTCTAGCTCACTTGTGCTCGGTGCAGACTCCAGGGCAGGTGGGGCAGGTCTCGCAGGTGGGGCCCTGGAACTTGGGGTCTGTACACTTGCAGATGCCACACTCGCAGGTTCCCCGCCCGTTACAGATCTGCTTGTTGGCTGCCAGGCAGGTGGAGGTGTCCAGGGAGCAGTCGCAGGCGCTGCCCGTGTAGTTAGCGTCGCAGATACACATCCTGCACTCGCAGCGGCCGTGACCTGAGAGCAGATTGTGGAGGGTTGCATCTCTGACTGGCCTTACTCTGGATTATTACTTGAGGCTTTTATATTAGCACCATGACTCATTTTGTGTATTTTGTATATCTGTCATTTTTCTTTTTTGGGGGGGGGGGGGGGGCAATAAACACTATTAAATCAATCTATGAGTTACTTTCTGATGAAACAAAAGAAAGATCAAACCAACTGCCAGAACCAACATTTGTATTGTACATCCTCCACTGAAAAATTGTTAATGACAATATGCTGTATATTTTGTTTTATAAAAATTAATCAAATGACAGGCAAGGAGGAAGCGTTACCTCCACACAGCTTGTTGTTGGAGCGGTCACAGTTGAAGTTGTCACACTCGCAGAACTTTCCGCTGTAGCGTTCCTCAGGGTTCTCCCTCTTCTTGCACTCGCAGGTTCCACACACGCAGTCTCCGTTGTTGCTGCAGATGTCCGTGCCGTTGTCCTTGCGGCAGTTGGCGTCCAAGTCGTCAGTCCTCACCTCGTCTGTGCTGCACTCACACAGACGCCCGATCCTGCCCTCGTTACACCTGAGACCGATGGTGGCAGGGAGAGGAAGGTAGAGCGAGAGGAGGGAGGGGGGCATGGGGAAGGGAGGGGAAGGTGGAGAGAGAGGAAGGGACGGGAGAGTGGGGGAAGGTGACAGGGAGAGGGGCAGGGGGAAGGGAGGGGAAGGTGGCAGGGAGAGGGGGGTGGAGAAGGGTAGAGGGAGGGAGCAAAGAGTGGGGCACAGGAAGGATGGGTGGGGTAGAGGTGAGGGTGGAGGGAGGGGAGGGTGGGTAGGATCATTTAGCATGTGGGATGGATACAGCTCAAGGGCAGTAAACGTCAACACAGTAGCCGCACTCAGCGGACCCTTTCATCCAACGCGTCAGGTGTAAGGCAGGAGGAGGACTGTACCTGCAGGCTCCACACTCGAAGGTGCCGTTGCCGTTGTGGCAGTTGGTGCTGTTGGCCTCCCCGTGGTCGTGGCACTCGCACTCGCAGATGAAGTTGAGCTCGATCTCCACGTCCTCGTTGAATCCCAGGGGCCTGATCTTCACGGTGGTTGGTTTGATATCGGACGGACACTTGGTGGAGGTGATGCCGATCTCAAAGGACACCTGGGAGGGAGGAGGATACATCTTCATCTCACTTGAACTCTTTTTTTCCCGGTGATTTAACGCATGCGTGGTGGACTGCACAGACGGAAGCTTCTCTCGACGACACAGCCGAAGCTGGGTGTGTGTGCGGCTTCTCTCGACGACACAGCCGAAGCTGGGTGTGTGTGCGACTTCTCTCGACGACACAGCCGAAGCTGGGTGTGTGTGTGGGCGGCTTCTCTCGACGACACAGCCGAAGCTGGGTGTGTGTGTGTGGGCGGCTTCTCTCGACGACACAGCCGAAGCTGGGTGTGTGTGTGTGGGCGGCTTCTCTCGACGACACAGTCGAAGCTGGGTGTGTGTGTGTGGGCGGCGGCTGTTTGCCTTACCTCGTCGCCGATGGAGATGTTGGAGCATTTCCTGCCGTCCTCCCCTGTTCCGACAACGCCGTTCTTGCAGATGGACTTGAACTGAATGGACACACCCTCCGGCAGCTTGCTGTTCTCCAGGATGACTTCAGACGACAAAGACTAACAGGCACAGACGAAGAAACATGTAAATGTGTGAAGGCAACAGGGGTGGTCCCATTCTAGTCAGTACTAAACGACAAGGCCTGAATACTGTCCTTGTTTAGCTGCTGTATGCAGTAGTTTTTTTGTACAACACTGTGGATAGAAGACTCTACTAAATGAATCAATGTTCAAATGCAAATGTAGCAAAACCAGCTCACGTTGTAAGCGTCGATGATGAGTTTGATCACGTTGCTGGAGTTTGAGGACAGAGTTCCCACGGCGGACTTGGGAATGAGGTTTTTCAGTTCCTACAAGAGGGTGAGATCAAACATGACTTCATGTTTATCTTGGTACTGAAGCATGAACCACAACCCTCCCCCACACCCACACCCCCACCCACACACACCATACCTTGTAAACAGGCTGGAATTCTTCAGTAATAGCAAAAATAGTCTGAATGTTGTTATCGCTGAGCTTCTGAACCAGATGGGCTATCGAAGGATAGTCCTGTGGATGAGCGAGTAGAACCAGTGTTGTAAGTCAAAACAATAACAGCATACTTCACATACAAAGGAACACAAGCTGTCCAATGTGGCTCCGGGTATACAAAACATGAAACAAACTGGCGTCAAATCAAATACAATTGTATTTGTATGGCCCATATGAATGAAACCACAAATGTAGTGGTGTGTACACTTCACAGGAAGACACAGAGGCACGTCAAGCACATACGTAGTAGTGGCTCATGGTGTACATGTTGTTCTCCATGTGGCACTTCCCATCGTTGGGAAGCACGATGCCGCCTAGCTTGCCGTCTCCAGCGAAGTGGAACCCAGCGTCGGTGGAGAACACCAACAGGCGGGTGACGTTCCTCCAGCCTATCTGTTCCTGTGAGGAGGAGGAGGAAGATGATGAGTGGGGCAAGGAGGAGGAGACGGCTTGTTTAAAAACCCAACTCCGTCGACGACAACTTCACATGACACGGTTCCACATTAGTATCACTAAGTTCACTACCGAGCTCTTGCTGCCTGTGGCGAGGCTGCCCGTGGCGAGGCTGCCCGTGGCGAGGCTGCCCGTGGCGAGGCTGCCCGCGGCGAGGCTGCCCGTGTAGAGGCCTCCCGCCTCCCCATGTGACTCACCCCGCAGACTGCCACCTGCATGATGGCGTCGAAGCCCCCCTCAGGGGAGTCCAGGTTCCCTGAGATCTGCTGCTCGCTGACCAGCTTGTTGAACTCCTCGCCCTTCTGGGTGAGCTTCAGCACGTTCTTGTAGCTGAAGGGGCTGGTGCAGTTCTGGTTGCTGGTGCACGGGTTCAGAAGCCGGGCCGGGGTGGTGCTGATGTACGGCATCACCGTCTTCTCCACAAACGAGCCGAAGCCTGGTGCGTAGAGAATGTGGTCCTTTTTAAATGAGGCTTTCATCCAAATATACCCATCCCCCTATATGTATGTACGTTCATGGTATAGTGTTGGTTGCGCGTTTTGGTGTGTGTTTTCATTAATGGTTTGGATCCATCTATTATGACGCGATCGACTGACATAACGGACTGATTTTCTCACCAATCCTGAAGTCCGAGGTGATCTCTTTCATTTCGTTCATGAGGGCGGTTCCCAGGTTCTTGACGTTGTCCAGATCGTCCTTCATGGAGTAGGACAGGTCCATGAGGTAGTACAGGTCGATGGGGTAATCCTCCGCACGTTTGAACTTCAGAGAGAAGGTCTGGGGCTCACCTGGTGACAGGAAGAACAGAGTTCATGAATGGACGCTCTCATTGGACGGTTCAAGACCCTGTCATCAACTTCATGTGTGGTATGTTGGGGAAAAAAATAAAATAATCAATCATAAATAAAAGCTCTTGTAGCTCACAATACGTCATCTAACAAAAAACCACAAACTTATAAACATCTATATTGTGATGCATGTTCTTTTCTTCAAGATGGGTGACGAAAATATTTGGTCTGAATGACCGAATTTGTGCATTTGTCATCCCAGGCTACTTGAAGCAGTACTACTTAACACGGCCTAACCTCCCTAATCGTGCTTCTGAAGTTTTACCTGTGCGTTTCTGCTCCGAATCCCAGTCCTAACTAACCTGAGTCAACAGGTGTGCTAGATTAGGGCTTGGGGGCAGAAAACGACAGGAAGGCAGCTCTCCAGAAACAGGGGGTGGAGCCCCCGGGGTGGAGCCCCCGGGGTCTAAGGAGTGAGCGAGCGTACCAGAGCGCAGCTTGAGAGAGAGCTTCTGGGGCTGGATCTGGGTGATCTGGTTGGTGTCCATCTTCACAGACAGGTCCTTGTTGCCTCGGTTGGTGACGGGCTTGTTGGTTTGGATGGTCGTCTCTCCCCGGGGGTTTTCGATCTTGGTGACCACGCAGCCTTTCTTGGTCAAGGACTCTAGGTCGTCACAGCGAGCTGATTTGGCCTCTCCCTGCTTCAGGAAGGTCTGCGGAGACACAACAAAAGGTTTGAGCGATGGGAGCGACTCAATTCAACATCTAAAAAAAGTATATTTATTAGTGTAAAAACAACTTGTAGTAGTGATATTGTTGTGGAGCATTGTAGATTTTCAAGTGCATAATATAAATAAACACCCATGAACAGGTGTGGTTTTGTGCCTGTCAACTGTTACTCGTGTTTGTGTGTGTGTGTGTTTGTGTGTGTGTGTGTGTGTATGCTGATGGCTTCTCTACAGGAGAGCTGAATTTAGCGTCAATAAATGCAAACCAGCTTCCAACAGTCTAGTCTACTCTATAAGTAATGATGAAGTAACAGGTGACCAACACAGCTCCTTCTGAGCATAGATTAGACGCACATGATGCCTCACAAGGCAGGGATTCTCTGGGAGACAATGTGACTAGTCTATATAAAAATGCCTCTTAGACCACATTCTTTAACATGGCACACTGAGCTGGAACGAGAGGCTTTCTTGCTCTTCTGATACAGAACACAGTTTATCCAGGGTTGGACCGGGCACTAGACATTTGAGTGGCTTTTTTATTCCTTTAAGGAACTTGAACACTTGCAAGAACAAAATAACTGCCTAACGGGCATCCTCGCTGTTCCTTCCCTGTTGATTTTGGGATAAAGAGAAGTCTAGACATGTGAGGAAGCTGTTTCCTAGCTATGTAGGCCGTTACATGAATCATGGATTTCTTTTCAATCTTCTCTGCCGGCAGTGCTTGCATAAATGTACCCTAGAATTTCATGTGAAGTACCAACTTGTCTTTAAAATCAAAATAAAGCTACTGTAAGCACTTTGCAAGGATGCAAAGATGAAAGCAGGAGACATGGACGACAGTTCGTTGTGAACGTGAACTCACGGCATCAGTACACCAGCCACATTTCTCAGAGACTTGGATGCATTCCCCACACGACTGGGCATTGGCCTTGATGCAGTCACTGCCCTCTGAAAGACAGTCAACACATTCTGTGAGTTTTGTCCCCAAACATTTATATGTCATAAAAATACAGAAATAAAACAAGCTATTTCGCAGATCTATTCAGTTGTATTTCTTCCGAGTCATCCAGTTTGACAGTTGGGCTGTACTGAAGGTTTCAGGGTGGGTCCATACCACAGAGTCAGCATGGCTTCCTCCTGAACTAAAAGTCACACTGTAGTACATACTATATATACACACAGCACACATATAGATAGTATATATACATAGTTCTACAAGTGGTACAAGACTAGCTGTTTTGGTGAGTACGGAGTGAGGACCCCTGATATTTGAAGCATCAGAATGGAAGAAATCCTATGATAGTGTGAGAATAGCCAGACCTTACCTTGTTGTGCACGGCAGGAGAAGACGCCTAGTAACGCTGCTACACACAGTACCCTCAGATCCATCTGGAACGGGACAAAAGAGTAAAAGAAGTGAGCGATGAACGACTGCACTCACTGAGAGAAGACCACGATCGTGTCTTTTCAGATCTTTCTGCGCTGAGGAGACGTGCTGATCAACTGAGACGATGTGAACTGAAGTGTGAAAGAGGTGTGGTACACAGACTATTTACATGGAGGCTTTCCTCTAAGACACATGCACATTGTAAAGTCAACTCTTTGTTGGTTACATCACAAGCACAATGGGGTTTAACACGTTTTTGTTGTGTGCAAAACTGAATTTCACCTTCACAATAAACCACTTTCACAGTTTACTTTTGAATCTCTGATCCTAGTGAACTTGACTTCTAATGAACAAAAAGCAGGATGTGATGTCAGGACATCTACTGTACATACAAGAGGAAGTCCCCCCCCCCCCTATTTAAGTTAAAAATCAAGCTAAATAATATATAACTAATTCACAGGGAAGATTGTTTTGTCCACGCAACCTTATGAAGCATCTCAAATCTTCAGGTCTGATGCTATAGTCTGTGTCTGACAACACCTGAAAAACAGCCATGATTGTTGATCTTCTATAGTATAGAGTATAGAGTCTATACAAGGATCTAGACAAGAACACAGCTCCTTAGAAGAAAGAGATATGTATGTCTGTGTCTGCTCCCCTATTTGGTCAGGCAGTTACATGCCTCCCCCTCTGTCCTCCCCACACCCCAGATGACACACTTCCTGTGAATTCCCTCCCAGATCAGCACGGCGAGGAAAGCTGATCCAGGATCAGATTAGTCTGTTTGACCGTGGCTCCGGGAGCAGAGAGACTCTGAGACACTTGGAGAATGTGGACCATGACCACTACCCTCCCCGGTAAGATAAACAAAGTGTTTAAAGCAGAGTTGCTCTTTATTAAGATGAAGAAATAACCCCTGACAAGCACCAGCTCGTGTTCTGAAAAAGCCATATTCGGATGTGTTCACTTGTGTGAACACAAACATGTGAGCGACTGGAATTTGTTTATGAACGAGACACACCGTTGAATGATAAATGCAGCAAAACCATAATGTAATAAAGTCCATCTTACTAAATCATTTTTAGTGCCAATATTTGTTTAAGACAGCACATTCAGTTCACACAGAATAATGACCAATCAATGACAAATTACCCCTATTTATTTGATCAAATAGTTTACTATCAACTTATGGGTGGCGTAAAGTACACTCGTACAGGATCAGTTGGAGGAGCAAGGCCTCAGAACAGCCTGCACCACAGAAAACACCATGCATAGCGGCTAGGCCTGCTAGCCATTACTAACCACATTTTAAAAGCACACAAAACGACCATGTCAAACTTAACCAAAAGCTTTGAGAATTGATTCTAACTTACAAAAAGATTAAGGAAGAGACAGCAGTTGGAAGATGTCGTACCCCACACCAATTGCAATTCCAGTCTCTCAACTTGAAGGCTCCTCCCAACATTCCTTACCTTCCATCTTTGTTTACAGCTCAGGGTATCTTCTGTACAGAGCACTAAACTAAAAGGGGAGTTCACCGTCAAAATCAAATCAAATATATTTGTATGGACCTTTCTACAAGCAGTGTCACTGAGGGCCTCACATACAAATCACAGAATTGAACCCAAACCAACCTAAATTCTCAAGGAAGACAAGGAAAAACTCCCAGGACAAGATAACTTTGTCAACCCCCTTCCGTTGCTCAAACTGACAGTTACCCACAGGGGGCTATCTGTAGTTAAACAGACCCCCAGGACCAAACATCGTCAACGCAACTTCTCCCTCTCTTCCAAGACCCCTGAACTGATAAGTAGCCAGGGCGGAGAAGTGTAGGAACAGATGTTTATCTAACTAACTCTACAGCAAGATGAAACTGGAACAGTGAAACTGTGGGCCAATACGTCGATATGGGCCGTGCTATGTTGATGATAACAGAGAGAGGTCGACAGACTGAAGAGCACATTTAACAAAAACATAACATCTCAAATGGACAACTAGGACTTGAATGTTTCCAATATGTTCCAATGTGCCGAGCAGCTGGACGGTCTTTCCCAGTCGGCGGTTAGCGAAATCCTCCCTCCCTCTCTCTCTCTCTCTCTTCATGGGAAACCATGACCCAGGCTGGACCAGAGCCAGCATATGAGGGAGGAGATATCAGTTGCACCCCAAGCTGTGAATCAGTCACAGGAAACAGTTTGTGATCTCAGCCCAGCAGATTCAGTCATGACTCGTACGGCCGCTTGGAGAGTGACGACAGAAGGGGATTGTGAAGAAAGACAGAAAAAGGGAACTTGTTTACATTTAGTCATTTAGCAGACGCTCTTATCCAGAGCGACTTACAGTAAGGAATCGAACCGGCAACCTTCTGATTAATAGCCCGACTCCCTAACTGCTCAGCCATCTGACCCAGTTTTCAAATGGTGACGCTAAAACTTGTTTATAAAACCTTGTGGTACTGTTGTACCTCAGGTTTCAGACAAGACTTCAACTTTCAGAGAGATGAACTCAAGAGTGTGGATAGATGCTTTTGTGAAATGTGCCAGAGCCTAATATTTATAGAAGTGTGAATAAACCAGGCCCTAATCATGGCTTTGTATGGTCACGGCCTGCAGGAGCAGAAGTTAGTCTCTGCAGCTGTAGCCTCTGCAGTTGGCACAACAACCTTTCATTCTCGCGGTCGCTGTGTAAATACTGACCCCACCAAGGCTCAGTGTATCTCCTGGTACCAAACTCTCTTCAGCTCTGGATTTACATGGAGTCATTTAGCAGACGCTCTTATCCAGAGCGACTTACAGTAAGTACAGGGACATTCCCCCCGAGGCAAGTAGGGTGATGACAACGTCATTGGGCACAGCCGGGAATCAAACTGGCAACCTTCAGAATACTAGCCCGATTCCCTAACCGCTCAACCACCTGACTACCTATTTACAGATAGCACAAGATTTACTGACTGAAATAACAACAATAAAAAAAAAATTCAAACGCAAATTTACCAAAGAAACATGGTCCGACCCAACGAAAGCAACAGGATCCTTCTGAATTCCAACAATCTCTTCCGCCCAACCCCATGGTTTCCGCCACAAGTCACAGTCTAGGGGGGGGTCAAAGGTGGCTTAATCCGCGCCACGGTCGGCAGCATGTTGGCGGCGGACAGTTTGCTCCGAGGGTTTGATTTAACAGCATGCCTTGGAGACACAAGCATGGAGCATGGCTCTGTCATGTAAATTCACCAAACATTCCACCCAAGACAGGTCTAGTTGTCTAGTGAAATGCTTGTATTCATGCTCTGCCCTGTGTGTCTGAACTTTTTAAGTGTGCAGAGAAAAGAGAAAGCCATAGGATTGTATTAGCATATCCTTCTCATAGAAAAGGCATCGAAGTACCTGATCTCATTCTTCTCGATGTTGGCGGAGACAAAGCTTTGCATCCATCGTGGGATTTTCCCCTTGTGAAAAAAAAAATTTCAGACGCACTCAAAACCAGGAGTTTCACATGAGAGCAAGTCGATTAATTACAGGACTGACTTGTCACGACTCATGTTTTAAAAATATGGAAATGAAATACCACCCTCGAAATCCCTGAGACAAGACTCAAGAGTTTGGTGGTTAAACAGCACAACATTCTGTAGCGCTTTTGTGAGAAGAGCAACTGTAGTTTAGACTACATTTCATCGTGGTGATTTTGCACAGTATCCTTCACATCTGTGGCCTCACAGTACTACAACTCAAACAGCAAAACAACAAGCGTGACATGTACCCAAGGCGCAGCCACACAAGGAGCAGCAGTTACAACCATCAACACGGCATATCTTGATTCTGAAAACGGCTTTGGTAATACAGGACATAAACCCAGACTTAGTGTGAACATGCCCCGCGATCATCTTGTGATCACTCTCGACCAATCTAGTCCTTGGGGACCATTTTTCATCACCCTAGCCATCGAGAAATATGGGCTCGCTGATGTTTTGCTGATCTAAGATACTCTTTCTGGACACACAGTTGAGTGCACCCTATATGAGGAAGGAGCCGTACAGGCCTGGTCTCTCAGGCTCCAGCTCTGAAGCTCAGTATCAGATACACCCCCCCACAGCGGTGCACCACAACAACATCAGAGAAAAGCAGAAGAGGTTAGATAGCCACAACCGACACGCCTCCAAAGTCTTCTAGCAAGCAAATGTCTCACCTACTTAGCTCGCTCACACTATGTTTCCTTAGCTCTCTTCATGCAGAATATACATCTTCTGTCAGCTCGTTTCTTCTTTGATCACATGCCAGCCAGCTTGCATAGCAGGGCTGAATGATCAGTAGGAAGGGACAAGTTAATGCTGGTCTCGATACAAGCAGAAACAGCAACACCATTGAAGTGTCAGCCTAGACCTATATAATATAGAAGCCTTAGTGCAGAAGTCTTAAGAACCTAAGATTTTTTCGACAAAAAAATATCTTAAATATTTATTGGTTCACAATCTCAATCTTTTAGTTTCATTATTTCATGCATTTTTGCTCTACTATTGACATTTTTACCTAAGACTTTTGCACAGCGAATAAACACACACACACATATCAGACCCAGAGACCAAACAGCCATCAGGCAGCTCTTTGACGTTTGACGACATGAGACTCTAATGAGATGAGAGCGCTTACAAAACACACGACTGCATTGTTGCGGCTGTCTGTCCAGTAGAGATTCTGAACACCCTTCCCCCCACCCCCACCTGCTAGTGTAAGTCAGAGTCCTTCCATTAAATCTTCCTTCCCTCCCTCCCTCCTCTCCCTCTCCTCTGTCCATTAGCTCCCCTAACAGCCTAGAAGGGCATGGCGGCGTCCATTTCCTTAATTAACTGTGCTGTGGAGCCTGCGTTGACTGGATACAAGGATGTAGAATGTAGATGGATATGGAAGGGAACCCCCCCCCTCCCCCAAACAAACGCTACACTTTGAAAAAAGGAAACCCAGGTTGAGAGTTGGAATGCCTGACAGAATTTTTCATACAGGATACTTTCAGTCCGACCCTCTTTTTGCTGACAGCGTACGATATTCCTCATTCAACACACATCCCAACATTTCACTTGTGAAATCTGAAGTCACTCTTCCAGTCCACAAAACACAAATCCCACAGCAGGAATCAGCTTGTGCTTCTCTTTCTGTGACTCAGTTTTTTACATTTACATTTAGTCATTTAGCAGACGCTCTTATCCAGAGCGACTTACAGTAGGTACAGGGACATTCCCCCCGAGGCAAGTAGGGTGAAGTGCCTTGCCCAAGGACACAACGTCATTTGGCACGGCCGGGCATCGATCTGGCAACCTTCAGATTACTAGCCCGATTCCCTAACCACTCAACCATCTGACTCCGTTCTTCCCCCCCAAGATCCATGTTCCTTCTCTCAAGAGTCACTGATCTCAGCCTGTCCTTGCTCAGAAAATGAGACAACACATTCCAAACTAATATACCCCCAAAATGTTCCAGAACTTTCCACCCCTCCACACAGCCCAGAGAAGCCGAATGAGTCATGAGTCACCAACAACCCATTTTGGAAGGACCACTTATTGTCAACACTGTTCTAATGCCGTACCTGTAAACCATGAGTCACAGATCAAAGGCAGAAGAGGAAGGCGTTGTGTCGAGTGAGGAGGACAACTTCAGGGTCGGACGCACTGACTAATCAGCACAATGGACTCTCCTAGCTAGCGCTGACCAATTGTTACCAAGCCATAACAGAGTTGCTAAGGGAAGTGACTCACGAAGCGTTTGGAGACCACCTCGTACCATATCCGTCCTGTAGACTCTGTACAGGCTGCTACTTGGAAACCTACACTAAAGAGTGTAATAAGCACTGTGTCTTGTGTGTGTGTGTGTGTGTGTGTGTGTGTGTGTGTGTGTGTGTGTGTGTGTGTGTGTGTGTGTGTGTGTGTGTGTGTGTGTGTGTGTGTGTGTGTGTGTGTGTGTGTGTGTGTGTGTGCGAGAGAGATCAAAGTCAGGGATAAACACTTAACCTACTATGTTGATGCAATTTAAGTTTAAGATATGAAAGGCCCAAACATACGCCTAATCATTTCGAATGGCCGAATTAGGACTTTGTCTACATGTATATATCGCAAACATGACTCAAAATCTTAACAGTGCAGTTTTGCCAACCAGCATGCCCGATCTGGCCTGAGAGTTTCTAGAGGAAAAATGCAGCCTGGAGCGATGCAGTTCTAACAGGAAATACATCGTAGACAAGATTCATCATGCTAGGTCTAGCTCTACATGTTTACGCAATGGCAATGCTCCAGACGCAGCGGTAGGCCAACAGGCTACATATATATCTTGAACAGAAGTCAAATTCAATTCTTATTTCCGTTTTTGCGCACACTGATGTTTAAGTATTTTAATGGCCATGCTAGATGTGGATAACATCTTTTGACCTCCTTGGCCAGTATCTGAATATTAAACTTGGGTCCTGTTCTCCCTGTAAAAGTTACAATTTGTGATAATTCTGGCTCGTATTAAAGCAGATACACTGGACTATATTTACCAGTTATTTGACAACTTTATCTTTTGCGGAACAAAATGACTGTGGGGGAGTAGGGGGGGGGGGGGGGGGGGGCAGAGATCTCAACATGAACAATAGGGTGCAACTTCACAACGAGCGTTCGACTTGTTATAACGTGGGGCCTTCAAGCATACAGATGTGATCGGTCATTCGTAGACACAAGCTTGGTTGTGACAGACTCAGACTGCTTGAGAGCTGTACAAAGACTCCATTAAACTCCCCAACAGGACCGCCGAACAAGGCCTACCCCGGTCTTTATAGCCTAAAGTGGACAGCTGGTCTAATGGTCACCTTTCAGCCATGAGCCTTACAACCTAACCGTTCTGGGATTTCGTAAATGTATCTCCTTAAAACAAAAATAGGAAAAAATATTTTTGTAAAGTGTAAGTTGAACTGACACAGAACGTCTACTCACTCATCGTCTCGCCTGCGAGATATCCCCACCCTAAGTTGCTCGTACAGACTTTCTTATGCCTTTTGTGAAATACATTGTAAAGCAATACTGGGTTAAATAAATGACAAGTGACCTACCTTGGCAAAGCCTTTTCTCGTTTATCCTTGTGAACGGATTCAGAGTAACATTTGCAGCGACAAAATATCTCTTTTACGGAAAAAACTATTTTGACACGCCGACGATATTGGGCTAGTCCGCTACTTCTATTGCTTTTTTTTCAGCAAGACAAACGCTTCACCGTACCAATGGTGTGATGTTGTATCCTTTTAAAAGGACGTCTGGAAAAATGAAAATGGAAAAAAAACTAACAGATTTCGACAAAAAGGAGAGCCTAGAAAACCTGACTTGGGCACAGAGTCCAGCTCGCCCGCACGTTAAAGTTGTCTCGAGGCGAGTCTTTTTCCTTCAAAAAAGTGGGTGAGGAGAGTCCTCCCCCTCTCCCAATCTGGACCCGCCCACACCGGAAACGCCAAATGCACTTCGAGGGCTCGAGATCAGAAACGAACTTGCATTGCGTCTCACCTTTGATAAATAAGGGATGGTAAGCTTGATAACTGCCCCGGTAACAATTAGTTGGCTCACACAATCAAAAACACATACTGAAACACGCACGCACACACACACAGTACACATAGGTAGGCTATTCTGGTTACAGGTAGATAAAGATGGAAAAACGTACACACACTGGGTTAGAGACAGATAGAGACACACTGGTGGAGAAATAGGTGGATGGGGAGAGAGACAGACACACAGAGAGAGAGAGAGAGAGAGAGAGAGAGAGAGAGAGAGAGAGAGAGACAGACAGACAGACAGACAGACAGACAGACACAGAGACAGGGAAAGAGAGACAGACAGACACAGAGACAGACAGACACAGACAGACAGAGGAGGGGGAGAGAGAGGAGCATGTGTCACAGACACAGAGGACTCATGATGGTGAACTGAATCATGAGGATGGACACCTCAAGTACTAAGGCTGTCCTTAGAAACATTATCTATTGCTCAGAGGAGTGTGGTGTGTATTTTGTGACGCTGTACATAGACATGTCTGATTAACATCCAGCTCGGAGCTGTTGATAAGAGATGTAACTATCATTATGACTAATGTTTTGAGTAATGCAGATCTGATAAGACAGTGAATGAAGCCCACAGAACAGGTGGCAGACCAGGAACAGCTGTCCCATATACAGGTATGTGTACAGCAAGTGTATACACACAAACTCATGCATGCATATGTGTATCTGCGCACACTGACCTACACACGCACTTACACCATTTCTACTGTCGTACTTTGCGTATGATTTGAATCATAGCTTTCCAAACTACTTTAGATCTCATCGCTCAAACCCATGTTTGCTTCCTGCGTGCAGAACGGAAACCGTTTCAACCCTTCAAATGATACATTTGTGATTTTAAAGCAGTCCAGGGCATCTGAGAACAGTAATCTACAGACTTTACAAGTTAGTGCACGCCTATAGTATAGCCTGCTGCGTAATGGCTTGTGATCTCACAGCTGCTGTGCGAACGTGTGCCCTCCCTCGGCTGAAGGAAGCAGTGATGATGTCATCGCCCTCAAGATCATTTATTTTACTGGCACTGCAGGTCTACATGCCTACATTACTTCACCAGGAAAGACTTTGAACACGTCAAGGCTGAATAATAAGTGTTGCAGACTACGAGATCTGCTAACCAGCAAATCTATAGCAAAGCTCCGTGTCTTAAAAGTGCTAAATAGTTGAATTTGTCCATTCCAATGCATGATATTCTGCATTTAATCTTTTGAAAGACTAAGTCATTATTGAGCCTTTCCAAATATATTTGGACCAACTAAAACCAAACGGCGAGCATATCAAATTAAAATGTAATTTATTTTTAAGTTTGGAATGTATAAACTGCATAAGCACATTTTAGGGTATGTAGGTCTATACATATTTACAAAGAGAGATGCACGTGTCTAAATGGGTAGCTAAGTTATGTGTGGAATTTAGGCTTAGCTACCATGATGCAGGAAGAGGTGTTTGTGGTTTCCAAAACTCACCGTTTTACGGTTTGAAAAGTTTCACAGTTTACACCTTCTGCAAGTAATACATTAGTGCACACTTGCAGAGCGAGGCAACACATAGGACTATTCATAAACTGCCCGTAAACAGCGATCTCGTGCTGTGAAAGACACGGGCACTGAACGGTAGGCCTATATCTTGTGGTTTGTGGCTGTGTTTGCAAACCTCGCTAACCTTTTGTTACCATATTGGTCTACGACTCAGCAACCGCCGTAACAAATTCTACACTGAATGTAGATACACCCAGAATTGAGATGCACCTGGAATTGAAATACATCCATAACTGAGATCCAGTGTCACAGCATAACATAGGCCTACTGTATATAACATGAAAGTGTCCAAATGTAACTGAGATCCAGTGTCACAGCATAACATAGGCCTACTGTATATAACATGAAAGTGTCCAAATGTATCTTGGTTTGTTCTGTTGAGTGTAGTGTTGTTCTAGACTTTGGTAACTGAAACATCACAACACTGCCCTCTGGTGTTTAATATAGGTAAAAGCCTAAAATGGAGAAGAGGTGAGAGATAAAATGTTATATTCAAACATTTATTTGATCCAATTCTTTGGAATGTAGTAGTCAGAGTGATCAGGGTCTGTAACAACAGAGATAGTGGATGGGTCTTGGAAGTTAGCGGGATGAGTCAAAAGATGAACCATTACTTCAGTCATTAAGGCCTCACTTAATACCCTTCGTTTCATTGTTTTTGTTTTTTTTATATATATCCGAGACAGGACAGGAAGATTACAGAAGCAGTATTGAAAATAAACTTTTTTCTTTTGTAGAAAAAACAATGGCACATACAGCGTTGACGGTACTAAAACACAAGGTGATAAGATAGTAAGATACCAAGTAAATCAAATACTACGCAAGAGAGACCACGTATAGCTTTTTTCAAGAATGAAAAACATCTCTGGAAATTGTACATTTCAGAATTATATCATTTCCTCTGAAACCATAGCCTATATATAAAAACGCCTTAACCGTAACACTGTTTCATCCCTCTTTCCTTCTCGTTCTTTCACTTTCTTTATCTTTCTGTTTTTTTTTTTTATCATAAATCACTGTCATAAAACACATAAAACTTTTAAATATATCAGTGCAACATTGTTTTCACATCTAATGCTGTCACATCCTTTGTTAATTGAGATCACGTCGGCAACACCAGACCCGTATCCATAACGACCAGCACCGAGAAGCTATCACCAGGACAACCAAACCCTTTCTACCGATTTTAAAGGAAGAAACAAAACACAGGTCATACAACGAAAAAAACGAAAATGTACATTTGATATCCATTGATTCTGGGGGTTGTCATGGTCAATACAGTACACATACTTGCTACTTGAGAGATTGAATCTCTACTGCACATCGTCATCTCTATGACCTTGCTCCGCCCCCCAGGCAACAGGATCAGTGTTTGAATCTCAGACGGGACTCCTGGAATAGACAAAGTTAGTTTAGCCTTTAGCTCCGGCGCAGTCTCAGTCATATGGGACCCTAGCAATCAGGGTTCAAATCCCAAGTCTCATTCACGCCGTGTGGTTATGGCGGTGGTGGTTAGAAGAAGCAGCTATTTAGTCTCTGTTCGTTATGTGCTGATTGATTCTTCAGTGGCAATGTTGTCCTCTGTACTCTCCTTGTAGGAAAATAACTACATTTCCCATGATGCCATGGGTGCATGAACACAGTCGAGACAATCCAGGATATCATGTCAAATTCAGGTTCCAGTGACTGAAAATGTAGTTTTTTCCTCTTTCTATGATTGACAAAACTGATTGAAACCACAAAATATTTCAGTTACATTCTGGACACTAGCCTGAAACCACCTCCTTAAGTAAAAATGTAATCCCGGTTTAATATACAACACAATCCGAAGCTGTTAGAATCCTGTTTCAGGCAGCGTTGTCAGAGCACCAATAAGAAGCAGGACCACAAGTACTGTAGCTTATCACGTGATGACAGCCAGACACCACTGTATATGAAGAAAGGATACTGCAACATCGGGTAATTTTCTATATCAAAAGGGCGCTCGAATATATTAAAACCTATGTACAATAAGTTGGATGTGTGGTGCCATGGAGAGAAACTACTGCTGTGAGGAGAACAGAAGGAGATGGAAAGGCAACAGAAATGTAGAGAAAAGGCACTGTTGGTGCTAGACACAGGTCAGAGGCCAGGGCTGCAGCCCTTTCCTGGGTGCAGGCACACACACACACACACACACACACACACACACACACACACACACACAGGAATGAAGCACACACACACACACACACACACACACACACACACACACACACACACACACACACACAGGAATGAAGCACACACACACACACACACACACACACACACACACACACACACACAGGAATGAAGCACACACACACACACACACACACACACACACAGGAATGAAGCACACACACACACACACACACACACACACACACACAGGAATGAAGCACACACACACACACACACACACACACAGGAATGAAGCACACACACACACACACACAGGAATGAAGCACACACTCACACACACACACACACAGGAATGAAGCACACACTCACACACACACACACACAGGAATGAAGCACACACACACACACACACACACAGGAATGAAGCACACACTCACACACAATGACGCAGGACAGACCCACACAATGACGAAGACACACACACGACACACAAACAAATAAGACATACGCACCTGCATACACACACATACAGACATCTGACACACACACGTAAACATGTATATCCATCCATCCACACACACACGTCACTTGGCCAGCCTAACAGCCACACGGTAGGATAGGGAGTCGAAATGTTCACCTTCATTTCTTTCCATGAAACAAGGAAAACAAAATGGAAAAAAAACAAAAATGATTTTCAGAGGAATAAAAAAAAAAAAAAAAGATAAATACTTTCATCTTAATTGGTCTCAACACCAGCATCTGATTACTCACACACAAAAAACAAAGCACGCAAAACTTACAAAACAAAACAATATTTTTTTTCTTTGCTGTACATATATTTTATACACAGTGCCCCCTACAGTTAGCTTTCTCTCACTGCAGCTCCTGACAAAATCTCCACTCAGTCATTCTCAGTCAACCTCCCACCCTCCACGAGGCCATGTCCCTCCATCTGATTGGCTGCTTCGCGCTCACACGAGGATGGGTTCTTGAGCTCACGCTTCCGAATAAGTACTCTGTGTGTTCAGCTTGTCTTTCTTTAGCTTGACTCCGTCCACCAGCTCAAAGTTGTAGTTCTCCAGCGCCGACAAGTTCCTCTCCGTCATGCTGCCCTGGGAACAGGCACAGTACAGCACCACCCCACAGATAGCTCCCAGGAACACCCCCAGGGCGCTCATGGCGATGATGGTGATGAGGATGGGGTCAAGGGTCTTCAGCATGTTGCCCGGACCCCCAAGCTCATTGGGCTCCTGGGCGTAAGTGTCCATAGCTGGAGGGGAGAGGGGGGATGGTTAGACAGCTGTGGGGGTGTAGACGAGATAACACACACACACACACAGGCAGGGAAACACGTATACACACACACATGTGCGGTATGCACACGCAAGTATACACACATGCACGTCTGTGTGTATGCACGTATGGTACGTGAACCATATGCACACACACACACACTCATTAAACAGCACACATGTACACACACACACACACCCCCACCCCCAAGGACACTCCAGTCTAAACTACTCACGCAGAAGGAAGATCTCGGTTGGAGGAAACGTAGGCTTGATGTCTGGAGGAAGAGAAGAAGAAAAGAACGCTCTTTAGAGTCGCACACAACAAGAGGAGAGGAGATACCGCTGGCTGTGCGGTCATCCTCCAGATGGTTCCAGTGTGGGAGGAGAGAGAGCAGGACATGATTCCAGACGCACAAACCTTTACAGTCCTCAAGGCCATCCAGGATCTTGATGTTGTCCACAGCAACGTGACCTGTGCTCCTCCTGTCGCCCACTCCTTCAATCACCACCTGAACACAGCAAACACACCCCTCAACATCACCACCTGAACACAGCAAACACAGTCCTCAACATCACCACCTGAACACAGCAAACACAGTCCTCAATATCACCACTTCAACACAGCAAACACAGTCCTCAACATCACAACCTGAACACAGCAAACACAGTCCTCAACATCACCACCTGAACACAGCAAACACAGTCCTCAACATCACCACCTGAACACAGCAAACACACCCCTCAACATCACCACCTGAACACAGCAAACACACCCCTCAACATCACCACCTGAACACAGCAAACACACCCCTCGACATCACCACCTGAACACAGTGTTGCTCATGGCCCCTCATGGGGGTCTGTGCCAGGGGGAACTCTACCTGAAAGGACGTGCTGGATCGTGGCACCAAGACCCGGCCCTCTCTCCAGAGACTCCCCTGGTGTCCGCTCACAGTCCAGAGCACGGCCTCGGCCCGGCCCTCCTCGTGGCCCCCCTCCCGGCCCCCCTCCCGGCGCTGTTTGATGCGCAGGCTGCCCGCGTGGTCTCCGAACATGTGGTACCAGAAGGACAAGCACAGGTCGCTGTCTGGGGACGTGACAGGGGGGCTGGCCACTCTGGCCACCCTCTGTCTCTCCTCCTCCTCCTCCTCCTCGTCCAGCTGTATGACATCAGGAAGCTGCACGTAGATGAAGTTCCCTGGCTCGCCTGTAGGTGGCGATAAAAGACAACATGAGCCTTTTGGGAGGTTCGTTCACTGAAGATCATGTTCATGTTTGAAAACGTGTGAATGTGAATTGAATGCCGGATATCTCTGTTGGTATGTTTGTTTTGTTGTTGACGGTAAAAGAGCTCTCACCTGTGTGGTCCAGACTGGGTCCTTTCCGCGACAGGGGCGTTTCGCCGGTTTGAAGCAACCAATCGGCTCCTGTTTCCTCCTCCGGCGTCCAACCACAGAAGGTGGGGTTGTCTGCCCAGCCGAAGTCGCAGGCGAACCACAGGTAGGCTGAAACGACGACACAGGGCACAGGAGATGAACTAACAAGCATGCTGGTTAGGCTCTCCAAGAGCTCTAAGCTCTATAGGTTGCTTGTTGTTTGGCAATATAACTGAATCTACCCTGTTTGGCATGTAAATGCAGTGAGTGAGGGAAAGCGAGCTGTTTTTTTTTTCCCCTCTTATTATTATTGTAATTAAAAGAAAGCCGTCTAATTTGGGGCGACGCAGATTGGATACATCTGTTATGGCTCAGCTCAGGGAAGAGGAGGGTCCCTTCAGTGTGCCACCAGAACCAGAACCAAACCACTTCCAGACTGAGCTGGGGAACAGGAATAAATACATTTATTCTCTCTCTCTCTCTCTCTCTCTCTCTCTCTCTCTCTCTCTCTCTCTCTCTCTCTCTCTCTCTCTCTCTCTCTCTCTCTCTCTCTCTCTCTCTCTCTCTCTCTCTCTCTCTCTCTCTCTCTCTCTCTCTCTCATCTTAAACTAAGTTGAACTGGGAGACAGACAGAGAGAGAGATGAGAGAGAGACAGACAGACAGAGAGAGAGATGAGAGAGAGAGAGACAGACAGACAGACAGACAGAGAGGTGAGAGAGAGATGAGAGACAGACAGACAGAGAGACAGACAGACAGAGAAAGAGAAGACGTCCTCTCAGTGAGGATCCTTCCTACCTGGCATGATGTCCAGAAGAGGATCTACCGTGGTGCCATCTGTCAAGACACAGACGAAGACCATTAGGAGTTGCCCCGGTAACGTGGCGTGGCGGGCCCCCAGAGGGGAGCCAGCCAACCCCCCCCGACACTTCCTGACGTCTCATCCTGAACCGCCACGCTCTGACAACTCAGGAGCTCAGAGGAGAGTCTCCACACAGCCCACAGACAGTGCTAGCACCTGGCAGGTGCTTTACCTCTATAGAGCTGAGTGTATATGTGTGTGTGTGTGTGTTTATGTGTGTGTGTGTGTATATGTGTGTGTGTATGTGTGTGTGAGCGTGTGTGTATATGTGTGTGTATGTGTGTTTGTGAGCAGGTGTGTGTATATGTGTGTGAGCATGTGTGTATATGTGTGTGTATGTGTGTGTGTGAGCAGGTGTGTGTATATGTGTGTGTGTGTACCGGTGGCGTCGTGGAGGTCTGGCGTCTCCGTGCTGCCGTAGCAGCTGGCCTGGGACTCGTCACAGCCCTCCGTGGTCGTGGTCGAGCCGGACACGGTCACGGTCGGGTTGGTGGTCGCTCCAAATGTGGTCGCAGAGAACGTGGTCACAACAGCCGTGGTGGGCGGAGCTAGAGTTGTGGGCTCTGGAGACAGAGAGAGAGAGACAGAGAGTGAGAAAAAGAGAGGCAGAGAGAGAGAGAGAGAAAGAAAGAGAGGCAGAGAGAGAGAGAGACAGAGAAAGAGAGAGAGAGAAAGAGAGAGTGAGAAAAAGAGAGGCAGAGAGAGAGAGGGGGAGAGAGAAACAGTGAGAGAAAGGCACAGAAAGAGAGATAGAGATTAGATATGGACCTCGTGCTGTTGTGTTGGTAACTGTCATCATAGTAATGTCTGGTGACAGGTAACTGTAAACCTGTGTGATGAAGCATCAGAGGATGTCATCATCAAGGCTTGAAGCTGGAGATTTTAATAAAACAAGATTGCTCAACGCAGAGCAAATGCGTGTGTGAGTGTGTGTGTCTGCATGGACCTGTGGAACAACAGAACCCAGGTTTTCCATAGAGACCAGCTCACCATATTGTGAGCGTTTGAAGTGTGTGTGTGTGTGCGTGCGTGCGTGCATTCTGCCTTGTGCTTTTATGCTCTCTCTTTGAAGTGGAACTGTATTGATCTGGGACAGATAGAGAGAACCACAGTCTATGAGCTGCCATATCCCCTCTCATCCCCTCTCCTCCCTCTCCTCCTCCCCTCCCCTCTCCCCTCCTCTCTTCCTGACCTCTGCTCTCCTCTTTTTGCCCTCTCATCTCTTTCTCCTCTCTTCTCATCTCTTCCTCCTCTCCTCTCATCTCTTCCTCCACTCTCCTCTCTGCTCCTCCATAACAAAGACGCTTTCAACTGTTTCCTATCTTCCTCCCTACAGGGGAATCTGATCCCCATACCAGACTCAGGTTGACACACATACACACACTCTCTTTCTATGTCTCTCTGATTGACACAGACTGGCTGGCTGGCTAATTGCAGTTGTTTGACTGTCTGACTGACTGAATGACTGACTGATGGCTGGTGTGACTGGTTCAGACCGGCTGGTGTGACTGGTCCAGACCGGTTCAGGCTGGCTCACCCAGGATGTCGCAGCCCAGCAGCTCCAGCCTCAGGCCCAGGCCCTCTGTCGTGGCTCTCTCTGGGTACACCCGCACGAAACGAGACCGCAGCGGTCCTAGAGCCCGCAGCTCCGGGGTGTCGTGGTTCTGGTTCCCTATGAAGGTCTGAGGGGAGGAGGGGTAGGGTGGAGAGGAGAGCGGAGACAGGAGGTGAAAGAGAGGAGAGAGGAGGGGAAGGACAAGGGAGGATAATAAGAGAGGAGAGGTCAGAGGTCAACTGAGAAATTGATTAAAAGTCACCGGTCCATAAAAAAAACCCTGAAAGAATTGAATCTATTTTTAGGCCAATGTACGCCTATCTGAGGACAGTCCGGTCTGTCCTCCTCTGTTGGAGAACATATGAACATGGTTATCCCCCGTCGTGTTCAGCTAGCACAACACCGCCTGACACCACTGCTAGCCTGGTCTGGACTTCTTTTATTCCATTCTGGAACTTTCTATCAAAGGGAATCCTGGTGTGGAAGTACTGCTGTGGGTGTGGGTGTGTAGCGTGTGTAAACGGCGTGTGTGTGTGTGTGAGGTGCAACGGCTGCAGAAGACATGCTTCCTGTGGGTGTTTGAAACCTGCTGGCTGTGAGAGAGACAGAGACAGAGACAGAGAGAGACAGAGACAGAGACAGAGACAGAGACAGAGACAGAGAGAGACAGACACAGAGACAGAGACAGACAGACAGAGACAGAGAGACAGAGACAGAGGCGGAGACAGAGACAGGAAGCAGGAGAGTGTCTCTGGATCACACAACCATCTGGAGGAGAGGGAGTGAGGGGGCACGTGGACAGGCACGGACACTGGGCTGGTGTGTGTGTGTGCGTGCGTGTGTGTGTGTGTGAATTAAATCAAGCCTCTGAATGAAAGCCCTTGAATCAACCAACTGATTAATCAACGAAGCAACCAACCGATAAAGGATTCATTCATTTTGTAGTTATTTACGATACGAACTAACTAGCAAACTAACGAACCAACAAACTCTTTCACTATACTTGTAATGACATTTGGTCCAGTCAGGACCAGACACAACCTCTTCCCTACCTTGGGCTTAGTTCCGTTCTCCTCCTTCACCATGGTCCAGTCCACCCCGTCGAGGCTGTGACCCACCCTGAACCTCTTCATGAACACATTCTTGTCCCGGTGCCTGCCGCCCTGCACCACTAACCCGGTCAGCACCTTCTCCTGGCCCAGGTCCACCTGCAGCCACTCGTTCCTGAAGGGCTGCCGGGTTTGCTGCCCGGTCCAGCCCGCACGCCCCGTCAGCAGGCGGGCGTTCTCCGCCACCCAGTCCCGCTCGGCGTGAGACGAGGCGCTGATCTGGCCGTCGGCAATCTGGCCGGAGAGCATGCCTAGCATCCCCGAGCACGGGTAGTCTGGGGGAGGGAGGGCGGGGTTAGTGAGGGGGGCACTTGTTTTATGGGTCTGTGACGCGCTGGGAGCTGAGGAACCATGGTACATTGCATCCAGCCTTCTCGTTAAAGAGGGGAAATGTTGCAAGAGTGTGTGTGAGGTGAATTCTGATTTGGATGTGCACAGGCATGAGGACACACACACGCACACACACACACACAACCCCCAGAGACTGGCTGTGTCATTTCAGCCTCTTAATTATCTTCTTGCAAACTACTCTTGTCTCAGCACAGAGAAGACTCACTGATTCACTGACTCACTGGGTCTCTCTGGGTAGCTGAAGAGTCATGGCTGTTCTCCGCTAAATACAGAAAGAACAGTGACTCAGCTCGATTCTTCCACGTGACTCTCCTAGAGAGTCCTCACCCTCCCTGAGTCTGGCTCATCTCTGGAAACAGACATCGTTCTCAATAAAGGGCAATATCTGATGGTTTGACTGTTTACTAGCTGAAAAGACAGTTTGAGTCACGGTGTGGTTTTGTGTGAGAGGAAACAGAGAGGGAGTAGGTACAGTATGTGTGTGTTTGTACATGTGTGTATGCGTGTATATTTGGAGTGTGTATGACTGTACATGTGTGTCTAGGTGCATGTGTGAGAGCAGCCAAGACACCCACCTGAGGTCCTGCAGCCGTACACTTCGAAGCGCATGCAGATGCCCTGCTCCCAGGATATGGGCCTGACGCGGACGTAGCGAGCCAGCGTCTGCTTGGGCAGGAAGCTGCGCGCCTCGTCCGTGGGGTTGTCGTTCCCCGGGAAGATCTGGAACCCACACAGAGAACAGGACGTCAGCCCCCCGCCAGAGAGCACAGAGAACAGGACGTCAGCCCCCCGCCAGAGAGCACAGAGAACAGGACGTCAGCCCCCCGCCAGAGAGCACAGAGAACAGGACGTCAGCCCCCCGCCAGAGAGCACAGAGAACAGGACGTCAGCCCCCCGCCAGAGAGCACAGAGAACAGGACGTCAGCCCCCCGCCAGAGAGCACAGAGAACAGGACGTCAGCCCCCCGCCAGAGAGCACAGAGAACAGGACGTCAGCCCCCCGCCAGAGAGCACAGAGAACAGGACGTCAGCCCCCCGCCAGAGAGCACAGAGAACAGGACGTCAGCCCCCCGCCAGAGAGCACAGAGAACAGGACGTCAGCCCCCCGCCAGAGAGCACAGAGAACAGGACGTCAGCCCCCCGCTAGAGAGCACAGAGAACAAGACGTCAGCCCCCCGCCAGAGAGACTCATCGCTGGGGCAGGAGGTCCACGCTGGGGCAGGGTCCTGCACGCACAGGGTTCTCCTTTCGTTTACATTTAGTAATTTAACAGATGCTCTTATCCAGAGCGACTTACATGGAGTACAGGGACATTCAAACCGAGGCAAATAAGGTGAAGTCCCTTGCCCAAGGTCACAATGTCATTTCGCACGGCCAGGAATCGAACCGGCAACCTTCTGATTCCTAGCCCGATTCCGTAACCGCTCAGCCATATGACTCCCCTTTTCTAGAATGTTCTGAGTCCAACGCTTTGTACCTTCTGCCTGGAGCCCTCCTTCACGGTGATCCAGTCGTCTCCGTTGGAGCTCACGTCCACCTTGTAGGAGCGCACAAAGTAGTGCTTCTTGGTCTCCTTGGAGATGGCTCCCTGCGTGCCCACGGCCGAGATGAAGCGCAGGAACCCCAGATCCACCTGGAGACACAGAGACACACCTGAGTGAGAGGTCACCTCCACACACCTGAATGACAGATCACCTCCACACACCTGAATGACAGATCACCTCCACACACCTGAATGACAGATCACCTCCACACGCCTGAGTGACAGATCACCTCCACACGCCTGGGTGAGAGGTCACCTCCACACACCAGTCTGTTTGGGCTTTGAGGCCTATTGTAACTGTGGTGGTTGTTCAAAAAAGATATCTACTTGCCTCTGCATTGTTTTTCCTTCAATTCCTGGAGGGTAAGATTCCGGAGCAAGATAGAGTGTGTGTGTGTGTGTGTATGTTGTCAAACACACTTAATGAGAAGGTTCTAGACAGAGTGCGTGTGAGAACCGGGTCTCTATCAGTCTGAACCAATTTCACGGTTGTCTGACAGCATCACTAATGAGCAGGGTGTGATGAATTGACTGTGTTTATTTGTGTGTGTGTGCTTCTAACGCAACAAGCCACGGGGGTTGCTTGTGAGTGACCTTTGACCCGGGCCCTGTACATTCACAACCAGACAAACGTAAACAACAACAAACATGCCTGACTCAACCTCCCATGTGTGACCGACAGCACCAGAGGCCACTCTGACTGGGCCTGTTGGAGTCTGCTCAGCCTCCTGACTGTAGAACTGCAAACAGACAGGCTTGGATTACGTCATCTTGGATTACGACTTCACCTGAACAGGTCGTCGCCCCTTTTTAAACTCACAGGATTAGTGTTTTGGTGAATTCTGACGATTTCACAACTCAGAAATGGTGAAAAGTTTTTTGGGGGTCCGAAAGCAGAATCTAGATAAGTTAGAACTGTCCTCTTTAAAGCTGAAATAATGAACTTGTTTATGTTCTTGTCTTCATTCTATGAACAACTGCACTAGCCCAACTGTCTCTCAATAAACTTCCAAGAATTTACAGAAAGTCAGTCAGGCCCTTACACGTAAAAACGAGTTCTATGAAGTGAACTAGTTCCGGCCTATGCTGAAACCAACAGCTCAACAGTGACATGACGCTGGTGATACAGCACCCTTGAGTTATGTACAGTGTAAATGTGGGTGTGTAATTACATCATCAGAGACCGCTAAGACACTAGGACTGGAAGATTCTCCTGATTTAGCCTCTCTTTCCTCTCTCTCTTTCCTCTCTTCTCTCTTTCAATCTATCTTGGTTTCTCTCTCTGCACCCTCCCCCCCCCCTCTCTTCTCTAGGAAAGTGAAGGAAATAGTTTCCCAGAGGGGTGTGTGGGCTGGGTAACCGACAGAGCAGCAGGAGTTTTGAGGGGATGCAGAGTTCCCAGCCAGAGTCAGACACGGATTCAAAACTGAGAACGCTGGGGGGTTCCAAGAACGTTTGGAACACGGAACACAAGCGAGGCACAATTCCAAACGACGCACTTTTTTTTTTTTTTTAAAGAGCGTGTTAGAAAACTCCACCAGGAAAAACGTGACACTAACCACATACATCTGCAACAACTCCTCCACATCCTGCCCCTGCGCCTGCCAGACAGAAACTTTCACGCTGCATCAATCCAACGACATCACGACACAACAACGTACTGCCAAAGACGAGTCTTGACTGTCTCGTCTGTGAAAGGAAAGCCCTCCAGTGTTCAGTCCTGGCCCTTCGCTCCCCCCCAGGGCTCCGTCTCCCCCAGCCTGGCCTCATCCTCCAGGCTTCCTCTGAGCTGAATCAGGGACCTAATCACTCCCCCATATTCTAATTACTCAACACTTGGCACCCTCGCTGGCGGGTCTGAAAATAGTCCCGCTCAGGTCTTTAATGGAGAAAACAATAGAAGGGAGGGGGGCTGGAGGAGGGGGGGGGGGCTGGAGGAGTGGAGGAGTTGGGGAGGTGGAGGTGGGGGTGGATGTGTAGGGAGGGGGTTCGTTCAAACAGTCTGTGACTAAACGAGATTGAACAAAAACATTGGCGCTTCCTTCAAAAAACAGGATATTGATGTGTTGTTTTTTTCTTCTCTCAGGAGGAAAGCATACTGGTAATCAGCGATGCTGTGACCCACATTCTTTGTCGGATTTCTCTTTCTGTGTTTTCTTAAGAAAGTGCCGTCCCGAGGAGTGAGACGGGCCAGCTCAGAGGAGAGGGAGAAGGAGAAGAGAGAGGGAGAAGGAGAGAGGGAGATGGAGAATGAGAGGGAAAGAGAGAGAGGGAGAAGGAGAGGGAGAAGGAGAGGGAGAGACGGAGAGAGGGAGAGGGAGAGGGAAAGAGAGAGGGAGAAGGAGAAGGGGAGAAGGAGAGGGCCCGCGACCGCATGTTCGGACCGCGAGATGTTTGGCGAGGTGGGAAAAAACAGCACATGTTGCTTCTCTTGCTGAACACGATGCCTTGAAGTGACAGTGCCACCCAGTGCACAGCCAGCAGTGCGTGGGCGGGTGACCCGGTCGACACAGACCACTCGGACCAGGCCTCAAGCCAGAGCAGCAGTGTTTCTAACCGAGAAAATATGCGAGAAACACGAGAAACGGCGAGGAAAAAATTTAAATAAACGGCAAGGGGAAGCCAGGAGAAAGGGTGTGTGAAATCAAAGCGTTGGAAAAAACAAACCAGCTAGCTACAGACACGGCTATAGCGACTACTGGGTGGAAGGAAAACAGCAGCAGTCAGCGCTAACAACCCTGCCCCCTTTAAATCATAAACTATTTAGCAAGGAACTGGTTACACTGGGCTTTTCTTTACCCTGACAGGGCAATTCAGCTCAAGCCAAACGTCTAACAGGGAACTCTTCTCGTTTTTCAGCATTTAGCCTCTGAGATATCCCCGAGTTCAAGCCCTCGCCCTGTCAGTGTCTGTCCCTGGCCTACGCATCTAGAGTTACCGGCTGATTTGTGTCAGAGCTTCCTGTATAGGCGTTTTCAGGCGCTTCACTCCAGTCTGGAGTTTCTCAAAGCGACTCGGAAGACAGGAGATTCTAGAGGGACCCTGGAGGATTCTCTGTTTTCACATTTCTGCCTTTTAAAATAAGACTCCAAATGTGTTTTCCAGATGCATACTTCTCTCTCGCCCTCCTCCTCTCTCTTTTTTTTATGTTTTCCTGATTGCGTCACACAGACGAGACAAACGTTTCTCTTCAAGCAGAAGACGTTTATAAATACCGTGACTAGAAGAGGAAGGAAATATTTCCTGAGTTGACCTCATAGCTTTGAATAACATGTCAATCTACAGCAAACTACCATATTGGAGATAGATCATCTCCATGAACTGGAATGGATGACAGTTGGACCAATATTGGCATCTGGATGAAACTTACCTTCCAGAGCCTCAGCTTTAATCATATATAGAGGATGTTGAAATAAATAATTAGTGCAAACCACATAAATACGTTTGATTTATCATAACGGGGTGCAAAGTGACTGTCCTGTCCTCGACCATCCTAAATGCCCGTGCAAACTCCTCGAAATAACGTTATGAATGATAGCGGTCTGAAAATAGGATCAATAAAACATAAACGTCTCAAAATGACAAATAGGGGGGTGCGTGGTGAAGGCACACGTGCATGAATTAACCATCCCATAATAGTCATCTGAAGTAAGATGAATGGAGATCTGAGGAAGAACACACCATGCTGGGTATGGGCTAGGCTGCGCAGCATACTTAATCAAATAAAATGGAAAATTCTGTCCGCAAAAACACCAGTCGTAACTCAGACGCCTTGCGAAAGCAAAGGGACCAGAACAGCTGAGTTACTTAGCCTATAAATCACTGTCAGAAGGCTCCTCTACGCTGCTACACTGTGAGGAGAACTCCAACAATGTACAGTAGTCACTTTTTTTTTTTTTTTGCACCAGAGAGCATTGACTAAGACGAACTACTCGACCCAAGTTGTACAAGGACCAGAAATGTTCCGATGAGTCCTCAAGGGGAAACTGGTCTTTGAGATTCATTCTAATATAGCCAATTAAATCAATTATGAATGTAGCCAATTAAATCAATACATATGAATACAACCAATTAAAGCAATCCTACAGCCTATTAATCAATACATTTGAATTTAGCCAGTTAAATCAATACATCTGAACACAGCCAATTCAATCAATTCATTTCATGGGACCAACATGTGACCTCAGAGTCCAGATCGACCTGTGGTTCTGTGAGATCCCTGAACCTGGGGGAGTACACCCAGTATCTTCACAGCCTGAACACAGTCACCCCAGCCAGGGAACCCAGTCACCCCAGCCAGGGAACACAGTCACCCAAGCCAGGGAACACAGTCACCCCAGCCAGGGAACCCAGTCACCAAAGCCAGGGAACGCAGTCACCCCAGCCAGGGAACCCAGTCACCCCAGCCAGGGAACACAGTCACCCCAGCCAGGGAACCCAGTCACCCCAGCCAGGGAACACAGTCAGCCCAGCCAGGAAACACAGTCACCCCAGTGTTTGTACTCTCATGATCCCTCTACTCACCAAATAAAGAATTCCCCAGACAGACAATAACCTCTCTCTGAGGGAAAAGCTAATGCTAGTTAAAGCTGCGATGCTGACTTCCTGTGAGACTGTGTCAAATCCCACAGGAAGGAAGTACTGGTGTGTTCTCACCGTCGGGGGCATTGTGGGTCTTCCTCCTAGTTCCTGTCCATCACAATAGGCCGGGACTGGGCCCCGCCCTATTTGGGTTAGGGTTAAGTATAAGACCTCTCCTATCTTACTTCACTCCCTCAGAACATCCTAGCTAAGACACTGGGGATGGGAGGGTGTGTGTATGTGTGTGTGTGTGTGTGTGTGTGTGTGTGTGTGTGTGTGTGTGTGTGTCTGCGGGGGGATATGGGTTAAGTAAATAAACGAAAAATAACTCAGTACTGCAAGCCAATTTCCCTCCAATGACCACCACGTGAACAGGCTTCAGGGAGAAGTCGTGATGTTGTGCGGATTAAACCGGATGACTCCGGTTTTTGACCTGAGGGCAGTGTAAATTAGCCTATAGGAGGCGAGATGCTACAGGGCTTGCTGGCGGCAGAAACATAGGCATACATAAGAAACAGGCGTCTCGCGTCCGTACTTATAAATAGCCACATACGAGTCCTCGTGTTTGTGTTATCCTAAAGCAGGGATGAGTTGCGATTTGCCACATTCTGCACACTGTACTTCACTGTAACATTAGCTGTTGATGTGGCTTATTTTGATGGTGAGATTATTTACGTCTTTGACTAAATGACACGCTCACAGAAACTTTTGGGTGAAGGCTGGTTTGATCTTCTGATCTGCATGTTTTTTAACCTTTTAAACCCTTTGTTAACATGAAGCTATTATTAATTAATTTTGTACCCCTTTTTAATCCATTGGCTCAAAATATTGCTGTGACGCCTAGCCTTTATCTTACAGAAAGCCTACCTCACTGTATTCATGCTATAGGTAGCGTGTAACTAACTTGGCAGTATCCATGCTATCGATCAGTTTCATGGCTAGTTAGCTCATAACCTACCTGTATCCACTCCCTGGCGGAGTCGTCCGAAGGCGTCCATCCGTTCTCCTTGTAGTTGAGACGTGATCGCTCCGGCGCCCAGTTGGGGTTGTACTGTGAAGAAGCGCTGATCTGGTCAGAAGTGATCTCCCCTGACTCCATACCCATAGCTTCCACACACGCGAAGTCTGTTGACAACAGAGGATGTGGAAATGATTTAGCAAATAGTGTATAGCCTACATCCTGTCGACCGTTATTTAACCTATATATTAACTAAGACATTTTGGCCTATCGTTTTACTCGTTGAATGACATGCTAACAATGATTAAAGTGTGACCGATAACAGACAGGTATTGGATGATTGAGTGAAACATTTGTAGGCTACCAGTTGATACGCCGTCGACTCCGAACATTCACAACCTAGTGACTTATGTAAATAGACCACAATGAACTTATTGAGAAATGCCATTCTAGCGACATGAGATATGGGAACTTCCGTGGGACTTGAACGCAACTCTGAATTCCCCTCTGAGAGAAGCAATTCAGATAAGAGTAATGGATTTTTACTGTGCTTCATCCGGAAAAAAACGTCCCGGCAGTTTCCCTCCGCTTAGCCGAAATAAGAGAGCGAGGTCATGTATTTCTCAACAGTGCCTACTCGGAGATTACACTCCAGAAGGACTTTCCAGTTGAAAGATCCACTCCAAATATTCAAGCTGGAACAAAGAGCGTGCAGCTCTTCAGAAGTTCTTGTAAATGTTTTTCACGACCCCTCCCCCCAGGTGACCCGTCCTTCAATGTTACTGTCTGGGAGCTGACACAGCACTGGGGTCGCTGCCGTGTCTGACACACACACACACACACACACACATACAAACACACACACACGTACACACACACACACTTACAAACACACACACACACGTACAAACACACACACACACAGAGGGGAGTCAGGGCCAAAAGCTAATATTCTACTCTAGTGTGTTCTTTTAAGAATGCTCTCAGCAGGGGGTATGGAGGGCACAGCATGTGTGTCTGTGTGTTGTGTGTGTCTGTGTGTTGTGTGTGAGTGTGTGTGTGTGTATTAGGGAGGGGGGGGGGCGGCTGGAGACGCAAGGTCTGCCTGACCCCCCCTGACACTCACAGCCCACAAAAACACAAACTTGTCACAACATTGTAAACACTACAGGCCCAGACCCCCCCCCCCCTCCCCAGACCAGGGAGCTACTGAAACAGGGAGCTAATTCTCTACTATCTATTCATGAGGCATTAGACCTGGACTCGACTGATATCTCACCACCCAAATCACCATCCTCAAAGACCTTATCTGACACATATTCTCTCACTCTCTTGCTCACTCTCTCCATCTCCTCACATCACAGTCACAGCATGAGGTGCTGATGACAGGCCAGATAAGATAAAGACGTTTGGAAGAAAGTGAAGAAATGAAGATATCTGACATCTATCTCTATTTTGCGCTGTCCTCCCACGTAATGAAAAAAAAAATATTAGAAAAGTTTTCCAAAAGAGTTGGGGAATACACACACACATAACATATAACATACACACACACAAAAAAAGTGATAGTAAATGTTGTGGAAAAGTTTATGTGATTCGGTTCACTAGAGGGCCTTTATTTCAATCTGTCACGCCTTGCTGGAGAACTGGTGATGGGAGAACACATATCTCCACACGTATGGGTCCACTGTGAAAATACTACCGCTGGCCAGCCCTCTGAGTGTGTGTGTGTCTGCAAGGCAGAGTGTGTGAGACGAAGTGTGTAAGAGTAGGTGTGTATTTGTCAGGGAAAGAATGTGAATTCATCTGTGTGTGTGTGTGTCTCCAGCCATCTGGGATCATTAGAGCTGTGTCTTAACACCAGCTCTCCTCTTAGCCATCGGGAGAACTGCTTTGTGGACAGATTTACATCTGATAGGGGACCTGTGTGCACCAAAACAAACACACGTACGCACACACACACTCATACACAAGCGTATACACTCAGGAGCACACACACACACACATTCCTTCAGGGTGAACGAGTCAGGTGACCCCGCTGTTCCTCTGGGGCCCTAAATTATCCGCAGCAATCTGGGGAAATTCCAACATGACAGTCTTCGTGAAATCGTTCATCTGGACTGATAGGACAGACCCCACAAACACGCCAGCAACTACAAAAACACTGCAAGAGGGACAAGATCTAACGGTCATCAACAACTAAACGACACAGGCACACAATCCAACTCTGCTCCACAACTACAGTAGAAACACATGTTCTGACTGCAGAGAGGGTGGTGCAGAGAGGGTGGCGCAGAGAGGGTGAGTGTTGTACGTGTGTAAGATAGGGAGTCAGATGGCTGAGCGGTGAGGGAATCGGACTAGTAACCCAAAAGTTGCTGGATCGATTCCCCGCCGTGCCAAATGACGTTGTGTCCTTGGGCAAGGCACTTCACCCTACTTGCCTTGGGGAGAATGTCCCTGACTTACTGTAAGTTGCTCTGGATAAGAGCGTCTGCTTAATGTAATGTAAGCTGTGGCCCAACTCACGCTCCGAGGCCTCAGGCCGCTCGCGGACCGTGTAGTTGGCAGAGAAGCCCTCCTTGGCGATGGCGTTGTCCGTGGTAATGGTCATGGACAGGATGCCCGTGTAGGAGATGACACGGCCCGGGGAACTCTGGCCACAGTAGCGCCCGATGTGGGGGCCCACTGGAGGGGAGAGGAGGAACGAGGAAAGAAGAAAATAGTGGAAGGGTAGGAAGAGATACAGAGAGAGATACGGAGACATGGAGAGGGAGAGAGATATAGAGAGAAGGGGGAGAGAGGATGGAGGTGAGAAATAGAGAGAGAGATATAGAGAGAAGGGGGAGAGAGGAGGGAGGTGAGAAATAGAGAGAGAGATAAATAGAGAGAATGTGGAGAGAGGAGAGAGGTGAGAAATTGAGAGAGAGAGGGACAGGTAGAAAGATGGAGAGGGAGAGAGATATAGAGAGAAGGGAAAGAGAGGAGGGAGGTGAGAAATAGAGAGAGAGGGATAGGTAAAGAGATGGAGAGAGATCAGAAGAGGAGAGAGAGAGGAAGAAATTGTAAAAAGAAGAGGTTAAAGAAAAAAGAAAGGGGAAGAGAGGAGGAAAAGAGAAATCCGTCAGCTTGATCAACACTAAGCAACCAAAGTATCTCCATCAATCTCCAGTCTACATTTCCTTGCCTAAACCTCTATTTCTTATTCGCTAATAAGAAACATGACCTACTTACAGTAAAACCACAGTCAGAACACTTATATATATAGAATGCCATGTAGATTCGACAACTCCTCCCCTCTCACTTGTCATTTGTGGTGTGATGCAGTCGGGCTGCCAGCCAGGTGACTGGCACATTCCCAGGGTTCCTCACCTACACCTTCACAGGTGTCTGCCTCGCTACTCAGATCCCTTTGTCTGCTAGCATAGATTCCCTTTTATGTTTTTATTTGTTTAGCAGATGCTTTCATCCAAAGGTATGTACAAATGGTGCATGTAGAAAGTACAACCAAAGGCTGAGCATCAGAAGCGCTTGGTTCTAACAGTGTTTCTCAGCTCAGACACCAAAGAAAGAAGCTGGGGTCCGATCAAGCTCGTCTTGAGCCGTAACCTGAAGTATTCTTTCTGAGCCGTTTCAACGATGAAACGGTTTTAGGACAGAAAAGAGTTCATGTTTTCAGAAGCCTGCAGTGTGTGTGCCTTCACATGCACCACACGCTGTACACACACAGTGATCCAGCTCATCTCCCAGCGATCTGTCTCGCTTCATCCTCCGGGACCTACATTGTCTGTTATCTTTGTTGTCACACACACACACACACACTGTCACACACACAATGGCCAGGAACACAGAGCGTTGGCAGATATGATAAGCAGAGAACACGCAGGTCTGGAGGGGGAGCCAGCAACGTGATGTTTGCTGGCGTCACCTGAAAGCGAGCGCTTGTGCGGTTCGGCCTTTTCTTTAGAGCTGCGCCAGTCATCTGGTTGGCACGGCGCCAGGATCGAGGAGGAAGTCCTCTGATGCCAGCCAATCAGAGAGGTGGGCATCTGGGAACCATGGGGCCTTGGCACTCACAATCTATAGACTTCCTGTCTTTCTCTCTGAGCCGGAGACCAATCACGCAACAATGCAGTCTGGGAAATGTAGTCCAGAGGGGAAACAAATCATGGGGGCATAATGGACATTCTGTCTCATTGATCTGTACTGTTAATGCCTGCAGGCCTCAGGGGAAGGCTGCTGTGTTGTCGATAAAAAGCTCAGTCTTGTTCTTCTTCTCCTCATCACATTTTCTTTTGTTTTGTTTTGTTTTTTTCTCAGCCTGTCTTTCTTCTCTCTGTCTCTCTCTCTCTCTCTCTCTCTCTCGCCCTCTCTCTCTCTTTGTCCAATCATAGCCTAATCGTCCTCTTTCATCTCATCTATCTATCCTTCCTTTTCTTTCACCCTTGGTTCGGATCCACCCACCCCCTCCCTCTCCCCTCTTCTCTCCCTCCTTCCACCCTCACACTCCCCATCACTCACTTCCTCCCCTCCCCTCCATCCCCTCTCTCATTCCTGTCACCCTCCCTCCCTCCTCCCCTCCCTCCCCCTCACCTGTGGGATAGCCGTCCCAGATTTCCAGCCAATCGTAGCGGCAGATGGCCCCTGGGGGCGGAGTCGTGTCAGGCTCCATGTCGAAGCTGTCGAACTCCACCAGAATTTCTGCCATCTTGGGGGCGAAGATCATGAAGGTGCAGTCCAGGTTGTTGGGGTACTTGTCGGGGAAGCCTGGGGTCCTAATCACTCCTCTGGAGGCGGTGAAGTTCCTGGAACACTCAGGACCTGAGGAGATGGGAGGACATGTTTTTTAAATATTTATACAATATATTTGACATTTTCTGATTTAATACAATCTGTTACATTTTAATGTCATTTTTTGATCATTCATTTGAATCATGTCAAAATAATTGTAACACATTATGTGTGCGCTAGCTCAGTCTTACAGCAGATTAAATGACATACAGCAGACAGACACCAATCCAAACACAAATCCAGCTATGTCTTGTATTACCGGAACTGTTTCCAATTCACTTTTATCAGACAATCAAGGAAGCGTCTTGCAATTTGCTGATTGGCCCCTTGGTGCCAGAGTGCGTTTCTGTCTGTGTTTTGACTGGGGAGGGGACGGGGAAGGGGGAATGGTATTTATTGAGCGCAGACGCAGAGACTTGTTTATGGAGACCAACAAACCCCCTCATCACCTATCACCGTCTCCACCCCCTCACCCCACCCCCACACAACCCCTGACCCCTCCCTCCCTCCCTCCCTCTCCTGTGTGTATGTATGTACTCTAACATCTAACGTCCTTCATCGAACCCTTTCTAGACCAACTCCTCTTCCCTCCACAGGGAGACCCTCATCTTAGCCGCAGTTTGAAGTGGTGACGGAAAAATTGGCGTTTTCCGAAACCACCAGACATGTGTTTTTGGTTAGAGGAAGCCAGAGAAACCGTAGTAAGAAGAGAGAAGCAGACAAATATAGAGCTTCAGCCCCTGAAGAGGACTCGTATCTATCATTTATCAAAACCACAGACGCATATTATGTGGTGAATGAGGGGCGGGGCTCCAGGGGATGTGACCAATCATTATCCCCCCCCACGTTCATTAGTCAGGGGTTGCGCCCCCTGTGATTCGCTATCTTTAACACAAATGGTGCTTGTCAGACAGCGTTATGGGAAATGTTTATGACAATCTAGCAGCGCTCCTTTTCTTTTGGTAATGATAGACTTTGAGGGAGAGGGAGGGAGGGAGGGAGGGAGGGAGGGAGGGAGGGAGGGAGGGAGGGAGGGAGGGAGGGAGGGAGGGAGGGAGGGAGGGAGGGAGGGAGGGAGGGATGGAGGGAGGGAGGGAGGGAGGGAGGGAAAAAGAAAGAAAGAGTGTAAGGGAGGGAGAGAGAGGTTGAGAGAGAGGAAGGGAAGGAGGGAAGGAAGGAGGCAGGGAGGGACAGAGGGAGGGAGAGGGTACGAGAGTCAGAGAGTGAAAGCTGAGGGACAGAGCTACCACACGTCTCCATGGTAGCGGTGATAGAGGGGAAGTTACAATATGCTCCTGGTCATGCAAGAGATGTTCAATGTTCCAGGAGGGACATGTAACATGTCATGTTGTAGCTGATGCCACTGTCGTTTATGAACACTGGTGGAGACGACCCACATACGGCCCTCAACACGCACACGCACACACACAGGCGCACACACGCTCATGTGCACACACACCAACACGTATACCCAGGCACACGTGTACAAACGCACATTCACACACACGTGCACAGTCCCCCTCCTTGTCCTAGATTCTGCAGTCCTTTCTCTACCAGAGCATCCATCTCGTGTGTGGGTCACCTCTGGAGGTTCCAAGGACAAACAGGCCATTAGCTAAATGAGCCTGGGGTTTCCTGCACCTGTCTGGTCCACACACACACTCACATACACACTGAAACATGCACACACACACACACTTACATACACACTCACATACACACTCACATACACACCGAAACATGCACACATACACTGAAACATACACACACACACACACTGAAACATGCACACTCACACGTGCGCTTTCACACATACAAGCTTCCCTTGGTTCCGTCAGAGCGGTAGCTGAGATGGGCAGGAAGAGAACAAGAAAACAGGAAGTCGGGGGCTTTTGTCTCCCAGAACGCAGGACGTGGTCGTGGGCGTCACTCAGGGGATCAGAGACAACGAGGGGACGACCCGGGCCTCCCCAGAGACAACCGCTAACCCGCTCTCCTCACATCACTGCCTCGCATCACAGAGGAAAGAACTAGAACTCTGGAACAGTTGGAACACGACTGCCTCGCATCATAGAGGAAAGAACTAGAACTCTGGAACAGTTGGAACACGATTGCGGTGTCACCAGTCAGTTCCATCTGCCAACCTTTCCGCAGGGGAAACGCTATAAGATCGCACAGGCTCTACCTCTGGCTTTTACAGACTAGGCCGACCAGTTCATCACTCAGAAACAGACGCCAACAGCCTGTGTTTCTACATGGTGTTTCTACCTCACATCCAGCCAATCCTCTCTAATATGTGTCAATGGAAAGAGAGCCTGGAGCTGTTTCCCTGAACAGGGTCCTAAAGACGTTGGCTATGGGTCCCAAAGGACTCATCCATAGAGGGCGTGTATAGGGGAGCGCTGGATTCCTCTTTATTGAACTGCTGCCCATTGGCATCAATTCAAGTGGACCCTGGAGGCCTGATGATAAGATGGATGATAGCCTCTATGATAGCCTGGATGATGGCCTGGATGATGGCATGGATGATAGTCTGGATGATAGCAGGGATGATGGGATGGATGATAGGGATGTGGAGCAGGGGTAGCTGAGTTCCTTCCCTCACTGTCCAACAACGACAGGAATGTTTACACAAGCCACTGTGCCCAGCATCCTGTCCCAGCGGGGAAGACAGGGCCCAGCCCAGTCTGAACTTCTGGGGTCGTTTGGTCCAGTCTGGAACTCTGGGCTTGTTTGGTCCAGTCTGGAACTCTGGGCTTGTTTGGCCCAGCCCGGAAATCTGGGCTTGTTTGTCTCAGGTTCAGATGTGACCTTTGGAAGTCAAGAGTGTTCGAGGTTGTAGACTGTTGTGTTCACTTGTCAGAACTCCGGCTTTTGTGTCAGATGTTTTACTGTGATTGTGGTCAAGTTAGGGAAGTACTGATGCAGTCACTCATACTTCTGTCATTGTGCAAAAGAACAATTTCAGGAGTGGGACATTCTTTGTTCACAATTTCCACTTAATATTTCACACAAAAGCTTTAAAATAAAAAATTGATCACATTGATTAAAGAGATATATAAAAAAACATTTAAAGAAATTCAACAGAAGAACCCCTGACCCTTACTCCTTACAATCACCTCATCACGCACTAACAATCCCTTTGTACAAAAGCGTCTGATAAAACCAAATCAACTCAAATCAAACTGTATCTGTGTTGGTGTGCGTGGAGGCTGACCTGTCTTGAAGACCTCGTAGCGAACGGAGAACCCAGCTCCGTGAGTCTCGTAGTCGGACACAAACTTGATGAGCAGCTGGCCGCCGCTGGAGATGATGGGGGTGGGGGCGATCTTCCCACAGAACTTCCCCAGCGTGGGGGCCTTCTCGTCCCCACCGTTAAACACCTCCACGTAGTCATACCTGGGGAGGGAGGGAGGGAGGGAGGGAGGGAGGGAGGGAGGGAGGGAGGGAGGGAGGGAGGGAGGGAGGGAGGGAGGGAGGGAGGGAGGGAGGGAGGGAGGAAGGGAGGGAGGAAGGGAGGAAGGGAGGAAGGGAGGGGAAGCAGAGTTAAATGGTACATTCATCTTAAGTAAATATAAATACTGTATATGGTAATATATTTCTCCATATGAAACCCACACAACCACCAATCGAACACACACACATAGCAATAAAGCATACGATATATCGTACGGAACCACAACATGAATAACTAACTCCATGTGTTTTCGTTGGGCCCCAGTCGACGACAGCGCCTGCTGCTACTGCAGCTCACTTGGCCTCCCGCAGAGGGCCTGAGTTAGCGTCCCAGAGAACACAGACAGAGCCGCCCAGCAGTCCATCTCCTCTCTACTGCTCCCTGGGAACCAGCGCAGGCGAGACCCACCCTGGGTTCACCATCCCACACACCCCACGGTAAATCAAAGCTCGTCTCCGTCGACCTGCGGGTGACTTCTAAACCCATGTCTTCCCCTTGGAAGAAAGTCATCTTTCGAAGACTAAGTATGATGTGGGGGTTGAGGTCTCCATCGTGGCGGGGGGAGAGAGAGAGCGATCCTGGCGGGACGTGAGTTAGTGGGTGAGTGGCTGTGCTCCGTGGATCAGAGAGCCGAGAGGATGACGTCATCTGTCTCCCTTATCTGTGTGACCCAAAGGCCGAGCCCGTTCATTCTTTACAGCCAGAAGCAGGGCTGTTAGGGTCATCCAGAGTCGGGGAGTGTGTCTGTGTGGGATTGTTTATGTGTGTGTGTGTGAGGGAGAAATAGTTTAAATGCCTGTATGTGTGTGTGTGTGTGTGGTATATGAGTGTGTGTGTGAGAAGCAATTGATGTGTGAGTGTGTGGATGGACAAGAGTATGTGTGTGTGTGTGTATGTGTGTGTGTCTGTGTGCGACTGAAAAAGAGAAGTGCTGTGAGAACGTATGAGAGCCAGACAGACATGGGTGAAAAAGGAACCCAACCCTGTCTGTCTAAAACACTGGAGCTAATTCAATTACAGGCCCTTTAGACTGGGGGCACCAGGTCACTCATGTGTGACTGTGGTCTGTATGTGTGTACGTGTGTGTGTCTGTGTGTGTCTGTGAGTGTGTGTGTGTTGCATGTACAGGAGCTAAAGAGGTGAGACTGAAGACGTGATGTTTTTAGTCCAGAGTCAGACCGCTTCCTGTCTGGGGCAGCTGTAGAAACATGTCTCAGGTCCGGCCTCCACACACGAGACGACTCAGCAGCTTCCACCTGAGCTTCAAACCTGGCGGCCCACGCAACCCCGCAGACAAGGCCGGCCTATCTCAGTGAGCTCGCGGAAGAATTTCACCGTTGACGCGGTTTTCTCGCGTCCAACAACGTAAGCGCTTAAATAAAGTAAAAAAACGCTCACAGTGAGGGTTATTTGAGTGGTCTTATGCGTTGAGTCTACGGGTTGCCAGGTTTGTTTTCTCTAGCAGATCTTTGGATTTGGGTTTCTCTGTATAAACCACACAGTGGACACATGGGGAGCATGTGGACTAATGGACATCGACCACATAAACTCTTTAAGTAAACATTAACAGACTGGGGGGGAGGGGGGGGAGGGGGGGGGGCTCCTGGGTTTAGGTAGTGAGGAGGGGAAAGACAATCTAGAGCACTCTCAAATTCCTAAACGCCTTTGCCTTTTATCAACATCAGGGTGTATCCTTGTGTTTCAGTTTATTTGTGTTTATTCTACTGTCATTTTTTGCACCGAGCTAAGCTGGCAAACAAGGAAGAAAATGAAGCGAGCTCAACGTTTTCATGACTGATCTGGACGCGTCCTGAAGCGTTTTCATTGGTCACATGACTGACCTGGACGCGTCCTGAAGCGTTTTTCATTGGTCACATCATGACTGACCTGGACGCGTACTGAAGTGTTTAAGAACGCTGCTGTGGAACAACCATTGTGCACCAAGATCGTATTTCACAGCTATTTTTATTGAATTTTTTACAAGTAATTCTTACAAAACATTCACACACCATGTGGTACTTGTAAATCAAGATGTTATCTCCATCTTTCTGTCTACCTCCTACTATCAAGTTCCTCTTTGAAAGCTTTGCATTAAAAAAATATATATATATTTCCGTGCTGCTGGAAAACATTACTGTCAACACCCTCAAAAAACATCAACATACTTCAATTGCGATAAAGTCTTTTCGCACCTGTAATGCATTGGTTAAACACTTAGCTAGGGGCATAAACATGTTTTGATAAACCTCTTAAATCGAGAGAGTGTAGAATATATGCACTCTTTTCACTGGAGACTTTACAAGACCTGGGAGGGCAGAGACAAGTCCGCTGATGGAAGCACTGTACAGCTCCTGGTCATGAATACAACCTTTCTATTCATGCACTTCTCCCAAACATAGACAGAGACATGACACACACCACAGACACAGACACACACCACACACCACCAGACACAGACCACACACACACACACCACAGACACAGACACACCACACACACCACACATACACATACACTAGACCCAGGGGGTGGGAGAACATAAATGCATGTCCCCAGCCCCTCCTCTTCCCTCCCCCCCTCCTCCTCCCCCCCCTCCGCCCCCCCCTCCTCCCCCCCTCTCCCCTCCTCCCCCTCCTCCCCCTCCTCCCCCCCTCCTCCCCCCCTCCTCCCCCCCTCTCTCCTCCCCCTCCTCCCCCCCCTCTCCCCCCCCCCCCCGCCCCCCCCCCCCTCCTCCCCTCCCAACTCACAGCTCCCAGCTTCATCACACAGAGATCCTATAGGAGATGCTGGCTGTTTCTATTCTCTCAACACAATCGTCTACAGTGAGAACAGGGCCTAGCTGAAGGGCACAACAGATTGAAACCGGCAACACTCTTGTCCCCGAAAACCATTTTTGTACAAACTTGACCGCTGTGGTTGTTGTGTTCTAGTAGACAATAACATTAGTTTAGCAAACGCTGAACAACAAACGCCAATTATCTTACAGTACAGGAGGGATTTGAACCTGGGCCGGATCCTGATCTGCAGTCAAGCGATCTAACCACTTAGCCATACACAATTACTTTGTGTGTCTGCAGCATGGTTGTTGTGTTAGTGTATCTACAGTAGACCGGTCCATGGTTTATAGCAGAAGACGGCTTGTTGTGTTATTGTGCCAGCAGTTGGCTGCTTGTGTGTTATTCTGGGGTTGTGTCTTTCCCCTGGTTACATTCCTCAGCTTCATCTGGAAGGTATCATCGGACTGTTTATAGGCCCAGTTATAGTTTTGTTCTGTTCACCTCACACACACACACACACACACACACACACACACACACACACACACACACACACACACACTGGGAGTGACTCAGCCTGCCTGCGGAGAAGTCTGCATCCCTTCCTCCTCTCCTCCCTTCTCTTCTCCCTTCTCTTCTCCCTCTCCTCTTCCCTTCTCTTCTACCTCTTCACTGTAGTCTCCTTTCTTTATACCTCCCTTAATCCATCCCTGCATCCTCTCCTCCCCTTCCTCCCCAACTCCTATCTCCTCTCCCTTGTTCTATCACTCCTTCCTTTCTCTCTTCAAACTCCACTCCTCCACTCTTCTGTCTCCTGTTTTTTTTATCACTTTCAATCCATCACGCCCTCCCTCACTCCTCCTTCCTCCCCCTCTTTCTAACCTACTTTCACTGTTCACTTTCTGTGCCCAACTCCATTTGTCTTCCTATCTTCTTCTCCTTTCAATCATCCTCTCCCCTTCCTCCAATCTCTGTCCTCTTCTCTTCCTGGCCTCCTTTCCTGTCCTCTCCTCCTCATCCCTCTCTCCCTCCCGGAGTGAAGTCATTAATGATTCCACTAGCGCAGTGACACCCTGGGTTAATTCAGCCTGCAGAGGTGAATTGAGTGGAAATTGGAGAGTGTCCACAGACACACACACACACGCACACACACTCACACAGAAACACACACACACATACACAGACACACACACACTCACACAGAGACACACACACACATACACAGACACACAGACACACAGACACTCACACAGAGACACACACACACACAGACACACACACACAGACACACACACACACACACAGACACACACACACAGACACACAGACACTCACACAGAGACACACACACACACAGACACACACACCCACACACACACAAACCACAGGCCCCCCTTCAGGAGAGGTAGGGAACTGAGATCCCTAATTACAAACCAGCTCGGTGTTTGAGAGGAGGCGGTAGGACACAGTCAGACACACTCCCACGCACACACACACACACACACACACACATACACAGGAGAGCGTCCTCGCGGTTCCCCTCCAGCCACTAGAATTAGTTACAAGCTCACAGATGGTGTGTGTTTGAGCAGAACACTACCTTGCCCCCTGCCGAGTCAGACACCAGCCCCTGCCTGCATCGCACCTCCCACGCCTATCCTCCCTCTCTCTCTCTCTCTCTCTCTCTCTCTCTCTCTCTCTCCTCTCTCTCTCTCTCTCTCTTCTCTCTCTCTCTCTCTCTCTCTCTCTCTCTCTCTCTCTCTCTCCTCTCTCTCTCCTCTCTCTCTCTCTCTCTCTCTCTCTCTCTCTCTCTCTCTCTCTGTCTCTCTCTCTCTCTCTCACACACACAACAGACAACACACACTCACACAAACACTCAGGCACATGCACACATACACACATGCATACACAAACATACACACAAACACAAACATGCATACACACACAAACTTACACACACACACGTACACCTCGCTCCATTTGCAGTTAAATTGGGCCAGGCAGCCAAGGATGAGGCCCCCCATTTATAGCTCAGCCCCCTCCCTTACAAACACCAATCGCGAGGCGAACCCCCCCCATCCCCCAAAAAGCCTCGACAGTCAATCCTGCAGGGAAATTAAAAAGAGAGAAAAAGAGGTGGAACTCTCCTCCTCTTTCTCATTTGTTTCTCTAATCCTATCGACGATGGAGTTGTATTTAGGCCGGGCAAGAAGCAAGCGAGCCGGCAAGCTAGCAGGAGGTCCGCTTGGAATGGGACTACTGTATGCTAAGTGTTAGTGTGTTCTAACTGGGGGGTCAGTGTGTAGAAGTATCACACGTACCACAACAGACATGGCAGCTGTTGCATTTCAATACCGCCGTTTATCAACGTTTGGCTGGTGGCTGTCCAGGCAGGGTTTGCTCAAGTGAGGGTGTAAGCCTGTCTTTCAAGCTTCTTAGGAAAGAGGCTTCGGTCTGGTTGTGAATGCGCCAGGCATGTCAAATGTGACGTTTTTCCAGTTTCTTGCCACAGCAGATTTGTCTGAAACTAGAAACAACAGCTGAATGAAGGTGTGTCACTAAAACCACCGGTCCCAACCAGCCTCGAGTTTAAACAAACGTCTCCGGAGTCGCTCCCTCGCACACCACTCCTGGACAGGAGACCGTTTCACACCTGAGGGGACGAGGGAGAGAGAAAGGAGTTTTGTCGAGTCACACTCCATCCATACATCCACACCTCGACACAGAAGCAGAGCGAGCGAAAGTTAAACTAAGAAACACCCAATCTCTTAAATGTGAGATTCTGACGCAGGCTTGTGTTCATGCGAGGCCGGAGACATGTTTATCTCCGCTGGGCCAGAGGGGGCCGTGTCTCGCAGAGAACCACCATCAGACTTCGTTCCGAACATACGACTTTAATTAACGTAGCGTGGCGCTAAGCCCTCAGCCCCCCGTGGCTGTTTCTATGGCCGTAATGGCTGCCCATTAGCGTTTTTGACAGACCGGACAGGAAGTAACGAGAGAGAGGGGGGGACAGAGAGTGTGGTAGGCAGTGAGAGAAAGAGAGACAGAAACAGAGAGAAAGGTAAGAGAGAGAGATAGAGAGTGAGTTAGTGCAAGAAAGAGAGAGAGATAGAGACAAAGAGAGAGAAAGAGAGAGAGAGAGACAGAGAGATAGAGACAAAGAGATAGAGAGAGAGAGAAAGAGAGAGAGAGAGAGAGAGAGAGAGAGAGAGAGAGAGTCAGACTGTCAGAGAGGCTGTATCGAAAGCTCTTCCTTCTGAAAGGAGAGCTCTTGTCTCCTAAAAGGGGGGTGTCTCTGGCCCGGCGCTGCCAGGTGGGGGGGCCCAGGGTGGGGGGGCCCAGGGTGGGGGGAGGTTACCGCGAGTGTCTGGAGACCCCCCACAGAGCGTCTGCCATCCATGGAAGAAAACAATAAACAAGTCAAGAAGCAAGAATCAACAACCTATGCATAATATATGTTTAGTCACACTGACACTAACTCACAGACATCCTGTAGCATCTCACCGCCCCCCCCCCCCCCCCCCGCCTCCTCCTCCCTCAGGTCCATTCCTGACCAATCACCTCACAGCCCCTCCTATGTTTCCCACCCAGCTGCACTTCACTCAGAAGCCTGTTTTGTTTTCTCTACCAGATCACTATCTGCTCTGACAACGCTCTTGATCCCGGATACACGGCAGCGCTGAGCCTAGCTCCGGGATCCCATTGGCTGGGAGACCGTGGTCCCGTCTCCCCCGACGACACAACAAAGCGCCTCTGTGAGTCCAGGCAGACCGGGAGGTCGCCCTGAGGGAAGGTCTGACGGAGGAGATGAGACACATTCCTCCGCTCCTCAGCACCGACATAGACCCCTCATTGTCCACCCAGTACTGTGACTAAGCGGCCATTTTGGATCAAAAGAGATGGGTTTCCTGTCTGTCCTATGTTGAAGGGCCAGAGGAACGGTGGAGCTGATGACACGTCTGTCTGACCTCTGAACTCAGACCCCCTACCTGACCCATGACCCCTGGCATTCCTGCATCTGTCTCTGGAAGCACCTAAACTATGTCATGTTGAGAGGAGAAGTGAAGAGAAAGGGTCATTTATGGAAGAGGGAGGTTGTTGGGTTTGGTTGTCCTGTGAGTTTGGGTATTGTCGGGGATTAACCAAATTGACAACTTTGATAATGTGTCAATTATCCCAATTATCAATTAGACAACTGAAGGATTTGAATCGGACAAGTGAAATAGTGACAGTATCAACTGAAATTTGTGTAACTAGCTTTCAATCATGACGTAAAATCACGTAAAGCACATTTTTCCTGTGTTTTATACTGCAGGTAGAGTACAGCCTCTGGCCGAGGAGTAACACTGTGTGTGTCTGCCACACAACACAGTAAACTCACAGTTCTTCCACGGCCGTGAGACCTAAATGTTTTGAAGACATCTGGCTGTGAGTGCACTAAATAACTCCAGGCATTGGAGCTATATATATAGTATATCCAATATATCTAGAATGATAGAGAGAGAAGGAGAGAGGGGGTAAGAGGAGTTAAAAGAGAGAGAGATGTCACTGCTGAGACTCTAAACTAAACTCTCTCCTTATTGATCTGCTTGTTAGGGCCTAATCTGACATGTTGTTTTCATTTGGCTGTGCAGTTTGCTGATCAGTAGGATAACCATAAGGGCCACAGTTGCTCAAGTGCACTTTGGATTGAAGACCGATGTTGTCTATGTACATCAGACGGAGGATGTGTTTCTGGTGTTTCTTGGTGATCAGAGTGAGTGGCCACACTTGTTTGGAACCATACATCTAAACAATGACTCCACTCCTTCGTCATTTAAAAGAAAGGATGACTGAAATTGCTTTTCTCTTGAGTAAACATCTGCTGATTTAAGATGGAAACTCTTCAAATGGAGAGTCTTAGACAATACCATGCTAATCTATACCATCTACGTAAATCCAGCCTATCCAAGATGAACTAGAAAGTGTGTTGACATGTGAGGGTGAACAGGGTTCAGAGAGAGCTCTGCTGCCGGGCTGTGTTCAGCATGGCTGCTATCACCATGACTACTGCTGTGTGTGATCCCCACTCTGATAGAACTAAGGTTACGGAGAAGGGATGAAGACAGCGTAAGAGAGAGAGAGAGAGACAGAGAGAGAGAGAGAGAGAGAGAGAGAGAGAGAGAGAGAGAGAGAGAGAGAGAGAGAGAGAGAGAGAGAGAAAGAAAGACATGGAGGATAAAAAGTGAGAAAGATAGCGATCGAGAGATAGACAGAGAGATTACAAGAGACATGGGTTGACATAAAGACATTGAGAAAGAGAGAACGTATTGAGAGCGACCAAACAAAATTCCCTTCATTAAAAGGAAGCAGAAACATATTGCGGTAAAACACAGAGCACGCAGGAAAGACAAAAAGGAACAGAGAGAGGGTGTGAAAGACGGAAGAGCAAAAATGATCTGTGAAGAAAAAAAAAAGAGCGATGTTAGGGAAAACAAGAAGCTAACGAGCTGTGAAAAGGAAGAACGAAGACGTGAGAAGAAGAGAAAAAAAAGGATGAGACCTGAGAGAAGAAAGAAAGAAGGAAAGCAGAAGGAAGAGGCGGGCGCTGAGAAAGTCCCTGCCTCAGGGCGGGAGACAAGAAGGAAGAACAGAGTCTCTTCTATTACTGGGGGTCACAGTTAGTTTGACCGCACTGACTCGCCAGCAGAGCCTGTGGCTTCCAATATCCCTCCACCAGCCCTACCTACCACTTCCTCTCTCTCCAATATCCCTCCACCAGCCCTACCTACCTACCTACCACCTCCTCTCTCTCCAATATCCCTCCACCAGCCCTACCTACCACTTCCTCTCTCTTCAATATCCCTCCACCAGTTATATCCCCCACAGACTCTTCCTTGTCAAACAAAATCAACACAACCCCCATTTCTGTGTTCTGGTATCTCAAATGTTTTATTTATACCTCCTTTTATGCATCCAGTAATTATCTCATAACCAAACCCAGTGAAAAAAGAACTGAGAGATTAATTACAAAACGTGGGACTTCGTCAACTACTAATTACCTTTCAAAAATGAAATTGACATGTGTAATAACAGAGACAACATTATCCTTCTAATAAAATACATCTCAGTGACTTAAACAAATGTGTCTCCTGTCAGCCTGTAAGTGAACATTACACCATGCATGGCGCTGTAAACAAACAGACTGGAGATTGTCAGAGTCCAAGGCCTCAACATCGCTCTCTTCAGAAGTATAACCACAAACTAACCATGAGTAGCAAAACCCCAAACAACACAAAAACGTTGTTGATTTTTTTTTCTTTCAAACAGCCGTCGTCTGTTGAAGCTCTGGAGAGTGAAAACATTGTTGTAACCAAGACGACCCATTCCTCGAGGACACTGGGTTGCAAAGCCACATTAGAAAGAAGCCCAAGTGGTGCATTTTTCAACTATGCTTGTTTGTATCATTTTCCACAGAATGGGGAAACATAAAAGATGACCGGTGCTTTGTTGGCAGTTTGGGTTTACCAGTGCTACCACTGACCAGTCATGGCAGCTTGTCCTGGAGAGTAAGTCTGGTGTCACAGTAAAATGTGTGTTCAAATCCCCCTTTCACCCCAAATACCTCCACAGTTTCCATCCAATGAACTACACAAATAGAAAACCGAGAACACTCAAGTTTGATCTGAAAACCTTGAACCTTGAAGGATTTACAAACTAGCTGGAACTAGCTGTCCATGCCCCTTTGAGGGCCCCCCCAGAGGATCATCAGCACAAGCTAGTTCAGCATCATAATATCTCCCATTATCCTTCCCCTAATGTCAGCCAAGCATCAGATTGAAAGAGCTGTTTGTGTGTTTTTCATATGACTGGTTAGGGCCTGTCGAGATGCTGGTCCTGTGACCGGGTTCCTCCTCGTTTGATGATCCAGCTGGAAGCTGCATAAATATATGTATATATATATATCTTTCTACTGTTTATTTCTCATTCAGTCTCTGTCTCTTTCTTTTTCTCCCTGTCTTTCCCTCAGTCACTCCCTCCTTTAATCCAGAGCTTTGTGAGCGGTCGTTCCAGATCCAAGAGGATGTCTTCAGTCTTCACAAACGAATGCTGACAAGACTACGAGCAAGTAGGACTGGGCCATTCAATGTCCATTCATTTTTACACCTTATTACAATACAATGGCTTTGGGCATACTTATTGACTTTACTGTGGCATCAAGCATGATAAATGTGTCTGGTTAACATATAATGAGATAACGAATCCCTCCATGACCAGTGGATACACTGTGAACAGGAGCCTGCTTACATGTTCCCAATTGAAAGGGGAATCGTTTTATTGGTTGTGCTATTTTTGTGAGGAATGAGGAGTTCCTGCGTCCAACTGGTCTGGAGTCCCAGAGAGACCAGACAACAGCCTTGTTTATGTTATCGGCAAGGATGTCAGTTCACCGAACGTTAGGTCGTCAGTTATGCCATCAAAAAGAAAGTTCAGGAATGTTCTTCCTTTCTGGATTTTTCTTATTTTTAAGTACGGATAAAAGGAAAAAGACCTAAAAATAAAACCTCACTACAGCCTTAAAAATATTTATTCATAAAGAGGTTGTATTTTGGAAACATAATTATACACCCACTCTTCCTTTAAAAAATTGTTTTTAGTGTAGCCTACAGATGTCGGAAGTGAAAGGAGCCCAGCTCGATTCACAAGTGGACGCTGTGTCTGTTTGGTTGATTGCAGCCATGTTTTATGACATACAGACATGTGTGTCCTATTTGGCATTTAATTGAATTAAGAAGAGGGAGCTGGAGAAAGCTTTCTAAATTCCCCTGACGTCCTATCTGATGTCAGAGGAATTCAGAAAACGCATTTCTCTAAATGTGAGAGATTGTCTTGCCTCGAGATAGCGGGTTGGGAGCGTCAGCGTCAGATTGAGAACATATCAGTTTACTTCGCTGTGGATTAGCCTACTCTGATACAGTGTGACCCCCGTGTAGGTATATTTAAAATGTCAACTTTCAAATCCTAGTATCGTGTTTCTGCAGTTAGATTTCGGTCATTGATGACAGGAAAAAGTCTAGAATTTCTCTTCGGAAACCTCAAGAGGAATTGTGGTCGCGCCAAGACCCTTCATTTGGCATATTTTAAACGTTTGACTTCAACCCAAAAACAACATCCATTTCTGCCAAGCTGAAACTATGAGCTACACCCAATCATCATCCAATATCAACTCACACAACAGCCAGATTGTACACTAGGCCCCTCCAATCTAGGATGCTTAGCGCAACGGGACATGATACAATTTGATACTAAAACACACTTGTTCTGTGTAGAGGGCCGTATCTGTCAGAACGCTAAAGGACTGCTAACGTTTTATTGGTCCCTTGATGGAGAAACACGATCCTATAGTAGTCATGGTCCCCATCTGCCTGACAGCACTAGTCAGGCGGGCCTGATTTACACTCACAGTTTATGGAGCATTAAAAAAAGACAGAGAGACCATCATAAAATGTTGGTTATTTATGGATGTTTGTGAACACATGCGCTTTTGTGAGGATGTGTGTGTGTGTGTGTGAGAGAGTATCGTTGGCCTGTATGTGTGTGTGTGTGTGTGTGTGAGAGAGAGAGAGAGAGAGAGAGAGAGAGAGAGAGAGAGAGTACAGTAGGCATATGTGTGTGTGTGTGTGAGTACAGTAGGCCGGTGTGTGTGTGTGTGTGTGAGTACAGTAGGCCTATATGTGTGTGTGTCTTACATGGTTTATGCTAATCAATAGTCACCTCTCATTAAAAGGTTAGCCTCAGTCTCTGAGACTTACAGCTCAGAGAAGTACACTCACGAGGCTACTCACATCCCATAATATATTTTTTTATATCACACAATATTAACGTCTCTTCAAAAATGAAAACCCATGTTGTCAAATCTAATTCATTTCAAAATAGTTTACCATAGCAGTGTCCGCGCTATACACGACACGCACTAAAAAGAAAAATTCGATGACCAATAGGTGGCGAAGTAGCAACATCTCAACTCAAAAAAGAGCGGCGCTTACTTGCAATCCCTGTCTTCCAGGTCGAAATGCGGGTTGAAGTTTATGAGAATCTTCTGTCCTGGCTCCGGAGCTTGAATCACCCACACGCACTGCTGTGACGGTGGATACGCCGTAGGATATCCAGGCGAAGTAAGATAGTCTGCGGTCGTTATTTCAATGTTATCTCCACATTTATCTGCAAATAAAAATAAATACATGGGGTTTATTAGGGGGAACAATGGTATAATTGACAACCGAATATATAAATGAATAATGAGGGGAAAAGATAACGTATCAGGTGTGTGTGGGTGTGTGTGTGCGCGCGTGTGTGTGTGTGTGTGTGGAGGGGGTCTTTCTTTAAGAATATCGATAGGGGATCAGCCGCTCCCCAACGTTCAATCAGTCCATGACTGCACGTTTCCTCTGCAAACGTTATCATGGACGATAAATATACCTATTAACCTGGACTGAACGCTATGAAAAACCTATGTGGATATCAAGGATACCGTTTCCTTTTTATGGTGTCCTGGTTATCGTTAAAACGAAAATATATTGCTTTGTTACGCTTGTCATCGATAATGCCACCGGAATTTACAATAAAAACGCAACAACAAAAAAAGCTATTGTACTTGTGTTTTATGAGCGGGTTTTTGAATGTCCTGCATGTCACACGCGCAAACAGAAACCCGGGGGGACCGGCTACCGCGGCAAAGCCAGAACAGGTGAGTGCGTGCGCGGTGATGAACTGAGAAAATGTTCTTTGATTAATATTTTTGTCTTTGAGTCGCCACTTACCACTTTGTGTCAAGGAAGCAACAAAGATGATTTGGGTGAAAAAGAACAACAGAAATCCACAATGCATCATTAGGTTGTAAAATACATACATCCTATAAAAAAAAAGACTAACAAAAATCCCTGTCAAATCCTTTTGGCTTAGCCTACAGAGCGACAAAATGTCTTAAAAGTGGGGGAAATTCGATAGAATTCTTTAGGTCGCCAGCATCCTGTGCCTATTAACCGCTGTGTCTTGTCTCCTCCGCAAGTCCAGCTTCACTCCCTAAAAACTTGCCATTTCCCATAAAATAATCCAAATGTGTGCGACGACGACTCCACGGAACCCAGTCGTTCAAAAACGGCACGGCTGTTTACAGTTCGGTGTCGATAAACTGTTCTTAAAAAAAATAAGAAGTGGAAAGAAACAGAGCCACTTCCAGTGATCAATATCGCAGATACTCGCGATCTGCTCACCAAAAAAACAAACAAGGCGTAAGAAAATGAAGCAATAGCCCGAACAGTTCAACGGCTGAGTCTGGAAGTCTTCTGCTTTAATGCTGCCCGCGAGTCTCCAGCTTTCGATGCAATGCTACTGACCGCCAAGTAAAAATGTCAGAGGAGTCAGTCACTGCTCTTGACGCAAGCTGAGAAAGAAACAGTGGTATTTCCACTCCCCAAATTCCTCCTCCAACACGAGAACTCTCACCGACTGTTCGCTACGGAGAGGCAGAAGCGAATGACACCGGTGCGCCCTCGCGCGCGCTCACAGCTCAGCGCTGGGACATCAATAATTCATGTTCTGCCGTTCACTCCGCTAAAGAATAAAACCTTTGTCGAATGTTGTCGATTCTTCACTTATCGAAACATTGTCTTACACAGGGCTATTGTTTTTGAACATGTATGACAATCACGTGCAACAACAAGCGAACTGATGATGCGTAAAACGTCAACGACTGGTCAGCAATGATATTTGCTTTTCTTACGTTCTTTATGTTAGGTTCCATGGGTCTGTCTTACCGAAAATCCGAGAGCGTGGTCATTAAACATTAAGTCACTGCAAGAGGTTGTCTCTAAAAGCTTCTGTATTTCTGACAACAGTTGTTCCATAAAGGAAAAGTCTTCTGCTACTGTATAAAATAAAAGTTATAGCTGAAACATTAGAATATGGGTCCCAAGGAAGAGCCAGAGATGGCAAAAGATACTCATGTTAAAAGTTTAAGTTCTAACTACACTTTTTCACTCAAGTTAAAGTAAAGAAGTAAGGGTTGACATATACATAAGTAAAAAGTAGCCATTACTACATACTGTTTTTGTGTCATGCTGGTAACTGGACCTTACATCATATTAACACATTAATACAACAATACACCATAAACACGCAGCACATTTGCCAGGAATCCTTTTTGACACCAAAAACATCTCCCTGAAATGGCCATGGGTGATAAGGAATGTCTCTATTCTCAGTCATGTTGGACAGTGTAATAACAACATATTAACAGTGTAGGAACAGTGTAAGAACAGTATAACTATGGTGTACTAACTGTGTAATAACAACACAATAACAGTGTGAATAATCAGTGTAATTTCACTGCTTTGCTCCATGGTAGCTTCATAGACTACATTACGTTTGGTGTGTGTGATAGCCAGGAATTGAAAAAAGGTGCGCAATGAAAATACAAATCTTTGATCATACCACCAAATACAGATTCAAACAAGTTATGAGACTGGTTTGAAAATGTAAGACCAAAAAAAGTACAGATATATTTCTGTAAAAAAAAAAAAGGACTGAAATAGAATAAGTAGAGTACTGATACCAGAAAAATCTACTGAAGTACAGTAACAAAGTATTTGTACTTCATTACATCCTATGAGTAGTAGTAATGTAACACAGTAACAAACCTTTTTATCTTTCAAACTGAAATTGTCTCCAACAGTGCGTGTGTGGGTTTTTTCAAGGATAACTGAAGCAGTCAACTGACTCCAATCTGGAACTTACTATTGACACACATTTGTTGATAGTGTTCAGTGACATCAATAATTTTCAGTCGGTGTGTGTCTCTGTGTAAGTTTGTGTGTAATTTCAACCATCAGAGACAAGGAGAAGGGATTTGGAATTTCAGGTATTTAAGACATAATCATACTCGCTGACAACGTTATTTTAATCATGTTTACCGTTTCAACAAATCTGTGAGGTTGAGCGTTGAGAATTATTCACAATAAGATTCCCTCTGTCTGTAGCCTCAACTGACATCTCTCAAATTCCTGAGCGTGATTGAGGATCATGAGCTGTTTAGATGCACAACAGAATAATGTCTTGAAATGACCAAAATAGCAGCAACACCTAAGTGGATTACATGGTTAGGTGATTTGTAACCTTTATCATTGTGTCGCACAACATTTCCAGTTGTTTTACCCCAGCACACGTGTACTCACACACACACACACATCTAACATGTTCACACTTACACTCTGTATGGTTGTCTGTCCACGTGCAATCACGAGTGTGTTGTGTGTCCCCCTGCCCAAATGCGTAGGTATAAAGTGTCTGTGTGCACGACTGTGTGTAAGTGAGTGTGTGTGGTAGTGTGTGTTTGTGTGGTAGTGAATGTGTGTGTGCGGTAGTGTGTGGTGTGTGTGTGCTGTGGTGGTGTGTGTGTGTGTGTGTGTGTGTGTGTGTGGTGTGTGTGTGTAGTGTGTGTGTGGTGGTGTGTGTGTGTGGTGTGTGTGTGTGGTGTGTGTGTGCGGTGTGTGTGTGCCTCTCTAGCCTCTCACCAGCAGCTCCCACCCTGCTGACCTCTGACCTCTGAGCGGAGCAGGAGGAGAGAGGAGATCAAAGCTGAGATGAAGCCTTCACCACGACGGAGCCTCCTTCTCATGGACGACAGTGTTTATATCTGCTGATTTACACAGTCCTAGGACAGCCCTCCACTGTTCACAGGGCCCGGAACAGGGGCCATCTCTGTCCACAACATGTAATCACAATGTACATCTTTAATAAAGGAAGAGGATTTCTCCATTTCTTCATTGGTTATTCACTAAATTGGTTGTGTAAACCGAAAACACATGTTTTAGCATGAAGTCAAATCTTGATGTCCACCTCCAAATCATCTTGGTCAGAATGATTTTTTGTCATATATATTCAGATATGAATAATGTCCGTTTTCTGGCATTTTCTCCAACGATGGCCAACGATGCAGGTCTGATAGATGAGGAGAGCTATTTCAGTAATTACACAGTAATACCTCTATAATTACAGGCCATCTTGACAGTGATGCATTATAGTGGGATGGGGGGTGGTTCACAAGGTGCACCTCACTTGGATGCAGATTACCACACACACACACACACACACACACACACACACACACACACACACACACACACTTATATAAACAAACAAACACACACATACCTCAACCTCACACTCTCACGTATACCAGGATGATGTTATTACTATATGGAAAGACAGTACCATGGCAGTAATCGCTGAAATACTGAAATACTCTGCACTTGCTTTTCTGCTGCACTCACCTTAAGTCCCTATGCAATAGGGGGCATCGCTTTGGAAAAAAACATCCAGTAAATGAATACATATAAATGCACAATGCAATCACAAACACACGCGCACACCCCAACGCACACATCCTGCATTCAAAATATGAGAGCTAGGCGACAGGACATGTTTTTAAGATGATTGGAGGTCAGAGTTATTAGAAACTACCCGTTCCGACACTTTTATGGTGGAACAGAACCCCTAGCACGACTTGAGGTCGTGGCCCACATGATAAGATCACTGTGCTGGAATATGGGATCGCGTCCAAAGAGCCTTCGCTATTTCACACCACGAGACAAAGTCTGGGCCGCCACCGTCTGCCATCTGTGGCTCTGCCAACAACAGGACCCTGGGAGAAATTAAGTCTGAGGGTCGGAAGAGGGGGTCTGTTCAAGCCTTTTCCCCACTTAGACCGTGTTCACTGAGCTCATTAACCTCCAGCTTGTCCGGTTCCTGTGAGGAATCGAATGCTTAAACCCAGGGAGAGGAACTGGTGATGTTGCTGTGAATGTAATGCTGTGGCACGGTCGGTGACAAGAAGTTCCCTTTCTGAGACGAAGACATGATCTTTTTGAAAGTGAGCTTTAACCACCACACCTGTTGCACGAACTGTGCAGCCTACACATAATTGAATAAAGATGCTGCATGACTATAAGCTTTGTGTATGCCACAGTAACGTAACTCCTTTCACATACACAGTTTACGCGACAAGTTTAAGGGTGATATATGAAATCTTCATGCGTTTTTGACACATCTCTGGGTGAGATTACATTCGCGTTGCTTATTTTTAGCAACAGCTGTTCCACATTTCGCTGCTCAGTCACTCATTTGGCTATTTGCTAAGTTATTGCAGTCAGTTTATTATAATCCTGGAGCTCAAACCGCATAGGTGGCCTATCAAACCGTTAGTATAAACTGTATATTCTATGAATAAACAAACCGCTATTATTAAAATAAATGAGACCAAGTGTTATTCAAAGGAAACGTGATTAACTGGGCACCTAGGAAAGATTCAAACAGAAGACTGCCGCACACCATGACCCTGGCCTGTTTCTAATGGCCTCTACTGACCAATGTTGTGGTCAGTTATTCGGCATTACTCTACCTGTTCCATAAAGACTGACAGGGATTGTGTGTGTGTGTGTTTACTTGAACAGACAAGAGAGGGAGAGCTTGAGCGAATGTGCACTTATGTACGGAAGTGTGCGTGTGCACATGTGTGTGCTTTCTGTATGTTCCTGTGTGGGTGCGTGTACACATGTGCATTTCTTTGTGTATTTGTGTTTCTTTGAGGGTGTGTGTGTGTGTGCGTGGGAGTGTAAGTAATGGCTCCGAAGGGCCTGCTGGAGAACCGCCTGATGTCTGCAATTACTCCAGTGTTTGAACAGGCCGAAACCTTTAGAACTCTCATCCCAGGAGGATCCTGGATCGGATCTCCTTCATGTCTGAAGGTTTACAGCACCTCGCAGGCCTCAGGTGGACCGAGAAGCTGTGTAATTGTCCCGCTCAAAACTCTTAAGTGGGCAGGATTAAACTTCTCTAGAGATGGATTTTTAACAGACAAAAATGTACAGCCATCCTTGTAAAGAACTCACCACCGTGGTGTCGTAGCAACAGCGGAATGTCCTGCATCGAGAGCACCAGATTTCAAAACATCCCGCAATAAAATGTAGGAAAACAGAGGCACAAAAAGGGAGGGGGGAAAAAAGTGAACGAGAGTATCTACGATCTTATTTTAATATCACACACTCATATCCACACCCGGTCAGAGTTTGTACCGAGAGATAGAGGTGACGTGACCCAAACCCCCCAGGATGACAGCCTGAGAGGGACACGAGGAGAGACACCCTGAGTGAGACGCAACAACACCTATTTAAACAGCACCGCGCTCCTCCGACCTCCGTCGAGGGTCAAACCTTAAGTGAGGAAAGTGGCTCCTATTCAGCGAGGGATCCAAGCCCTCCAGATAAGACAGTGGGGCCTGTCATGTCCAGGGGTTGAGCTGGGAGTGCGATCCGTCAAACCCAGAGCTCTGCCGTCCTGTCCTGGCTGGGCCTACGACACCTCTGTCCGGCATCTCACAGGGTGTGTGTCTGTGTGTGTCTGTGTGTGTGTGTATGTGTGTGTCTGTCAATGTGTGCATGTTTGTGTAGTGTTGGCGGTGGTACAATGCATGAGGTGGGAGATATCTGTGTGTGTGTGTGTTTGTGTGTGTATGTTTACACTGGTCTGATAGTGTGTCAGAAAGGCATGCTTGTTCTTACTGATCTGCCCGTCTGTCTGTCTGACTGGAGGTCTGGGAGAAATGACCTGGAGGACAAGGATGTGTGTGTGTGTGTGCATACTTGTACACGTGTGTGTTTGAAAGAGGAAGTGAGTGTTTTCTGTGAGAGGCATGAAGATGTGTGTGTGTAGGAGTGTATGTGTGATTGTGTGAGTGTGTGTATGTGCATGTAAGGGGGGGGTGACAGACTAACGCCCCCCCCCAAACATGCACTGACAAGTTCTAGAGTTCAAACCACCAATTACTGCGTTAGGGCAATCAGGAGGTCAAAGACTCCTGGTCAGCACTGGTCAAACTCCCAACAACCAAACACGTTAATTATTAAGCCGAGTAGACATCCAGTTAAGGAATTTCTCTTTGTTTGAGTTGACCTTTCACTCTACAAAGGAGCGAAATGTGGTCTAATTGAGTGCATGGTTGATAGCCATTGGTTTGAAACTGGGCTTGAAACAAAGGATAATTGTTATATTATAGACGACACAAAGACATTTGTAGAGTTCACACAACAGAACATATGGTATCGCACATCGTTTTATTTCCATCATATCTCAGTCTTTCAGCATATACAACAACAGTAGACAGGTTTGATTTTTGGTCCTTTAAACCACGATAACAGCGTGATAAAATAAGACCTATTCTTTCTTGGCAGCTGCTTGTGTTTGGAGTATTAAGATAATCTGATGATATTTTGCCTTCATCTGTGCCATGGCGGAAGTCCTGCCCCAAACATGGAGGGAGGGAGTGGAGGAAGATTTAATGCTGCTTATGTCACTGGGATCTAAATCTTAAACCCCAGCTGGTTTGAAATGCAGATTTGCTAGATGCAGCATATGTTAAGGTTGAGATGAAACCGTTTTCACACATAAATGCTCGTTCGTTCTCGAAAAGGTATCACATGGAATGAGATCACAGACTGTACGCCCCAGAGGAGAATCTGATTGGACAATAGACTTCTTTCCCGTGCTCCAGGATTGAGGAGCCATCTAGCGTAAACGTAGCAATCCACAACACATACATCGACCTGAATAAAAAACATTCAAATACAGGTTGAAAAAGATCCTCGACCGAATCTTCTTAACGCGGTCCCCAGGGACAGTCCTCTATCCTCTCCCAGCTTCCCACCAAGTTCCCATTAAGGTTATAAATGACAGTAATTGAGCCCCGCTAGTTTCTAAATCATGGACTGTTCCACACCAACAGCATGTTTGGTTCCCGCTCTGCTCGCTCGCCCGCTCCACCTCGTCCTCACTCGGAGCTCAAGCCCCGGCGTCACGGTGTGACGGTTTAATCCGCTCTACGGCCACGGCTGGCCTGGGTGGGGTTAGAGGTTGTCTTCTCTGCTCCGCAGGCCCCATTGGGTCCTGGGCAGGGGGGCGTTCACTGGGGGGTGAAGGAGCACATTGGTTCCTTGAGAAGGCCTTTTCACTCTCCTTCCTCCACTGGCCATGGGTGTAGGGGGGGTAATGGAGTGCTGGAGAGATGGATGGAGGGAGGGGAATAAGAGGAGAAATGGATGGAGGGGGAGGTTGAGGGAGGGAGGGGAATAACAGGAGCAATGGATGGAGGGGAAGGTGGAGAAAAAGAGGGTGGAATGAACGGAGAGACAGGAAGAGATGGAGGAGGTGAGTTTGGGGAAAGGATATGAAGGCACAATGAAGACCGAGAGGTTCAGAAGCCACAGGAGAGTGGATTTCCGGGAGTAGATATGCCAGATATTTTTGATGGTATCCTCCAGACTGCTTTCAGCATCAGAGCAAAAGACTGCATGGGGTTAAACAGTGTGTGCTTACTTACTCAGTAAGTCTTCAGGGACATTGCCTCCACAAGACAGTCTTTGTGTTATTGATTATCAGGGCCAGACAGCATAATAAATCAATCAATATGGACGACTGGAGGAAAAATAAACAAAGGCAAAAAAACAACAACATACTGACCCGTTAACAAAAATAAAATATTGTCATCGCTGGAGTTCTCTCACGTTATGTAGAATACCATCTTAGTTCATCAGTCCTTCGAGCAGGTCAGGATTGAGGTCATTGTTCTCCTTTGTTGTTCAGAGCAGTGAGTGAATCTGAAAGGGTTAGTGAGGCTGAACCGAAGCCAAAGGCATTGGATCAATATTTGAAGAGGAGTGCTTTGGCGAGGCAGTCAGTGGGCAGGGCTCAGGGCTGCCCAGGGCTGGTCTGGGACCCACGCCAGGCCACTGTCTGGGAGACAATCAGCCTGGTAATGCTTTACGAGCACTCTCCTTGATACATTATGAATGAAGAACCCAACTCTCTGCCGCCCACCCCCCCAGCCCGAAATCCAGCCGAACCTTCACACACACCCGGGCTGTCACAAACACACGCACATACAGACACACATACACACATGCAGGAAACATCCACACACATAGACACATTCCATGCAAATACACAGACATACACACTACTTCACCTTCCCCTTTCGTAACCTAAAGGTTCTTTTTGCTGTCTTTCCCACAGATGTCGTCCCCACTGATCCTCTATTGATTTATTGTCCGACGCGCAGCGTGACGGGGTGAGAGCTGGTGAGACGCGGATACTTCTCTCATTATGGAACTCTTCCAAGTCCTGAGTGATTCCCGAAGCAGTTTTCTTTCTCTTCTTTTTCAAAACATTTGTGAATCAAATAATGGACTGAGGCACAGTCGCTTTTAAGAGTCAATGTCGACTTCTCAAGGACACTTTTTGTAATGAGCGTAATGGCAGATTAATTATTAAATGAGAAACGTAAGGCTACTTTATCCTATTTACCGCAAATCCTCTTTTAAAACTGAAATGTATGAATATTTGTAAGTTTTATTTTTCTGCCAAAACCAGATGTAACAGATATCCAATGGATAACATAACGTCGGATACATTAGTAGTGATTTACAATGGTCCCTGAGGTTTCGCTTTTAGCCTGGGCTTAGCCTACGTTATAAATCTTTCTCTTATCACAATTCAAAACCATAGCAAAAGCACAACTGAAGTGTCTTAATTAAATCCACACACCAGTCGGTAATAATTCTCCAACAGTGAACTAGATATGTCCATGTACAGTCCCCCTGCTCACTCGGGAGCGAATCTGTCTCTTAGTCCACATGACATTAGGGGCACACTCTCGCTCTCCCCGGTTTCCTAGGTAACTGCTCAGAAATATATGAGGGGTTTCCAACAGGGGAATATCAGCATGCCTGCGCTGTTCACTATTCAAGCGAGGCACTAATCCGTGACACCCTCTGCGCCGCTATATACCACCTCGGAAAACCGTCCAATCCTCCCCACACACACCACGAACACCCGCTACCCTGCTAACACAGCTAGAGCTAGCCGCATTATCGCTCAGAAAAGCAAAACGATGCGACAAACTCCAGTTGCCACGGCAATGTCGTAACTTTGACGGTCCCGCATCAACAGGTGACTTCTAATGTTAGGTTGTCACACTCTGAGCCCCCCCTTACACACACACACAAACACACACACACACACACACACAAAACCACACACCCAGACACAATACCCCTTTCCCCTTAGGCTACTAGTCAATTATTGTAAATCGTAATTAGCCGTCCATTTGCCAGGGTTCATTTGCATGGTTCCAGTTGAAGTGTTTACCAGATGTCTGTGGGTATCGCTAACCTGATTAGCGTGGCGTTGAGCTAATTTATTGGATGTATCCAGTTTGGTCGCCAAGATTGTCGTTCTAAACACAAAAGCTAAGGAAAGTACATCCTGACAACACGGCTGTGAAACACTGTGCCAGTGTAGACCTAACAGTTTATTGTCATATTAAGATTAAATAACATTAGTTATTAAATTAAATTAAAATTAATAACATAAATCAGTTAGGCACTTCGAAGGTTACAAGGTCTTAGGAGATAGTTTGTCGTCTGCCAGTCAAAGAGGAGTCATTTCCAGTAGTCTTGCGTGCAGCAGACACAACAGTCACTATTTTGACCCAGTGACTGGCCTCCTATTTGCATCTGTCTTGTCACTGTCATAACTCAACTGCTAATGGATGTGTCATCCTGTCAGGTTGGTGCACTAAAAGAAAACATTTAGTTATAATTGTGTAAAAGACAGGAAATCAAAGCAAATTGTTCAGGATGCTAACAGGAAGGAGCAGCTACAATGTCTACAAAAACACACAGTGAGACGTCAATGGGAATTTAACCCTGAAAATAACCTCGTGAATTATGACAGGGGAAGGTTTCTGCATGCAACTAATCTCCTTCATGTATGTAAACAATATGAAAGTGGATATAAATGTCAACTAAATGTCACAGGAGTGCTGAAATACTTAAAGGCATATACGCTAGCATGCTCGTTTATTGCAAAGCACGTCCCGTGAGCTGAAACCAGAGGATGATAATACCAGCTAGGAGAGTGTTGATGGTATCACACCTATTTAAATATAGCTCTCTTATCTTCCCATGGACAAGATTACATCCAGCCACTTGGTGTGATGGCACCGGCAAGACTCACAACTCATCCTATTCCCCTCTCCCTCAGGTAAACCCAGGATCCAGACCAGCGCTGGACTCAGACTGAACCTGCACCCAGGACCGCGTGAAGAGCTTGGCAGAGTGGTACCCACTCCAACTCCAGCCCTCGACAACGTGTTTAGGGATGTGTGGCTAAAAGTCCTACAGTAAATATGTTAGCACACCTTGGAGCTTTGTCAAGGAAGAACAGAACAGTGGAAACAATTGTTTTCGTCTGTACTCTAATTACCGTACATATTCCAACTGTTTTCAGTTTCAGGGATGTTCAAGTGGTGAGAGAGAGAGAGAGAGAGAGAGAGAGAGAGAGAGAGAGAGAGAGAGAGAGAGAGAGAGAGAGAGAGAGAGAGAGAGAGAGAGAGAGAGAGAGCACTTTGTGGTGTGGCTGTGATTAAACATTGATTTTGTGTACAGATTCAGCAGGCTTATACAACACACAGGTACCTCAGTGACTATCATAAAGGAATACTTAGAACGGTCATCATTACCACAGTCATTGGTGGTCACAGCTGTCCAGAACTATCTGTAGGAGAAGACTGCAGTCAGACTTGGCTTGGTAACAGAGCCCCTGAGTTCATTATCACTGCAAACATTTGCGTATGTGTGTAATATGTGTGCCTGTCTGTGTAACTGTGTGTGTGTGCCTGTCGGTGTAACTGTGTGCTTAAGTGTGTGTCTGTCTATACATGTGTGAATGAGCACGTGTGTGTGTGTGCGTGTGTAAAGGGAGCCTGGATACCTGAAGCTCAGCTGGTGCAGGATTTATGAATCAGCAGTCAGTGAAAGCCATTCCATCAAAACAAATGATGGCAGAGAAGACACAGGCTGGACATCGGTATTTGATAAGGACGACGTCTTTTATTTCAACCCCTTCGAGAAGATGGTTTTTCAATTGATTTTACATGCCTTGAATCAGAGTTATTGAGAAACTGTATCATTGCGAGAAAACGAATTGAGATTTTGATAGAAAAGTGGATTTCCTTGAAATTCCCTTGCGGCCTATCGCACGCATGGCATGAGTTCCCTTTGAGAGATAATTCATTTCCTCTAGAGAAGGAGGACGTACGTTTATGTATTTTGGTGATATTTCTTCACTTAGACGTCGGGGTTAGACTGACGGGAGAAGGAGAGAGCGAAGGGGATATGATAGATGACAGGGCCCTGACTGACACAGAGACAGACAGAGGTTGGACATAATCATTTAAACTGACAAGCCTGGATAGACACATAGGTGAAAAAGGGAGCAAGAGAGAGGTGAGGGGTGGGTGGGGGAGAGAGAGAGTGCAGAGAGACACAGACAAAGAGAGAGACAGAGGGCAGAGAGGGGTAGACAGATGAGAGAGGGCAGAGAGATACAGACAAAGAGAGAGAGAGGGCTGAGAGAGAGAGCCAGATGAGAGAGAGGGGGGTATATACAGACATAGAGAGAGAGAGACATAAAGAGAGAGAGCTAGTAGAGATGTACAGAGAGACAGGTCAGGCAGTGTGCTGGGTGAGAGAGAGAGAGAGCGAGAGAGTGAGAGAGCGAGAGAGAGCAAGAGAGAGAGAGAGAGAGAGAGTAGGGGGTAGAGATGTACAGAGAGACAGGTCAGGCAGTGTGCTGGGTGAGGAGGTTGAGTGAAAGGGCCTGTTTGACAGATGCTCCCTGAGGGCTGAACTGCTGTGTGTTAGCACTGGCAGATGATAGCAACAGCAAGTGAGCAGACGGAGGGTG